>NW_011888989.1:2137945-2147729 GCF_000151845.1 Pteropus vampyrus | reverse complement strand
GAGGGAGGAAGGAAGGAAGGAAGGAAGGAAGGAAGGAAGGAAGGAAGGAAGGAAGGAAGGAAGGAAGGAAGGAAAGAGAGAGAAAGAAGGAAGGAAGGAAGGAAAGAAGGAAGGAAGGTTTGGAGTCTTGGGGGTGAGGAAACATGATGAAACTGGTCAAAAGGTACAAACTTCCAGTTGTAAGATAAATAAGTCTTAGGAATGAAATGCTCAAGCTGCATGATATATTTAAAAGTTGCTGAAAGAATATATCCTAAACATTCTCATCACAAGAAAAAAATTTTCTGTAGCTATGTGAAGAGATGCATGTTAACTAAACTTAGCGTAATCATTTCACAATATACATATGTGAAGTTGTATTGTATACCTTAAACTTGTACAGTGCTGTATGTCAATTATATCTCAATACAACTGGAGGGAAAAAGGTAACTATGTGAGAAGATGGATATGCTAACTAACCTTGTGGTAATCATTTCACAATATATACATATTAAAATCGTCATGCTATACACCTTAAACTTACATAATATGTCTATTATACCTTACTCTAGCTTGGAAAAAATCCCCTGACTATATATTGTCAGGAGTAAAAATAAATAAATAGATCTAGTTTACCCTTGAACAGTGGTCTATGTGAGATGTTCTGAGATATAATCTTTGGCCAGAATACTTTTTTCTTTTGCCCAATAATTGTACATAAACTAACATGACACGGTTTATAGGCTAGCTGGAGAATTTTGTCATGAGCTCCATGTGTCACAACAAATGGAGTATTTGACATGAGCCTAGAACTGACCTCCATTTTCTGTAGAACCAAAGAATAATACAATTACTAGGTAGCCTACTAGCTTGTTTCATATTACCACAGGAAACATGGCAGCTGAACAAGTCTATGCAACCCCAGTGCAAGTTCTTCAGAGCTCTTTCTTTTAAGTTCCTGCATCCTGACTCCTGTTGCGCCTTCTCCCTCAGGCACCCTGTTAATTTTACTTTGGCTCTCTAGAAATAAAGTCATTTTAATTTATGACCCAGCTACCTCTAGAAATTTTAAGTGCTTTACAGACATTTTCTTATTCAACCTGAGACATCTCTAAAGAACCAGAGGAAACATAGTTCCATTGTCACAGCAAAGAAAATTAAATGCACATAGTCTAAAGTACCTGCACATAATAAGCTGATAGAGGTGCTGAGACAAGGGATCAAAGCTTGATCCATTTGAACATAATTGCTTCATTTCTTTAGGACTCAAGATTTTTTTTTGGTGTGCCATCGTTATGAAAGTATGGATAAATGCTACTTAGTAAATGGAAAAAAGTACATTAACCTTTCCGATAAAATTAAGCAAGCATGAGATTGTCACAATTAGAATCAGTTGTCTTTTCCAAATTTAGGTGATCTTTTTTAAGTGGAGCAATTAAAGTCTAATTAAACACAAAGAAGTTAAAGTTTCATTCAAGAATCAACTTTATAAATTCAAAAATTATTTTGATACCAAGGCTCTGCTTACTTTTAAGTAAAAAATAATTAATAGAGAGTTTTTTAAATGTTAGATGCACACACTGAGGTATTTGATATAGTCTCAAAAGAGTATATTCAGTAATTTTATTAGCTATTTTTAGATGTCAAAAAAGTATAAAAGACTTGAAAAATAAAGTCATTGATAATGAATGCTGCAATCAACTTTGCATGGCAGAACAGTCACCAGATAATATAAAGAGATAAGAATGTTCCATACCAGATTGTACCTTTCATTTGTGATATAAAGGAGGAATTTAACCAATATCAACTTAACTTCAGGAACTCCAAGGAGTGGATTAGCTTAATGAACCTGATAAAAACAAGGAATCTCAGGCCTGATGTGTCCCTTATTCCCTGCAATTCCTCATACTAATAATAACAATTCTCACACTTAAATGGGACTTAAAGTGTTTTCAAAACGCTTTCATATCTTTTCTCACATTGTCTTCACCCGGCCCATTATCTCCATTTAGCAAATGCAGACCCACTCAATTTCTCTGAAATCCAGGCACCATAAGATGCTATGTGTGAGATACAATCCAGAATTTAGAGCAGATAGGAGAGAAACATCTGTGCCCTACCCGTGCTTGGCACTCAAAAGCTGAGAGCAGAGCTACTGCCAGACACAAAAGTCATCAGCGTGAGGTTCTTATGGGGGCAAAAAATCTACTAGACCTCTGGATGGGGATTAATGACAGGCTTTGGTGATATCCTGCCCCCAAATCCTTTACAGGCTGAGTCACTGTGTCAAATTAAGCAGAATGTGCACTATTGTGAAATAGGCCCTGTGAGGTGTCCCAACATTCCAGTTCCATGCAGGTAAGCCCACTGCAGAATATGTACTCAACGATCAATATAGCTCAGACTGGACCAAAATCCATTACGAGGTCTACCATGAAAAACTTTACATTCTGACACTAAAATGTCTAACAGGGATTAATTCTACCCTTGACCTAAACTAAGTTAAAACGAGATACATTCAACATTTTCCAAGAAATGAAACATGAGTCCATTTTATAGATCAAAGAATGCCAAGATAATTAGGCAGTGAGTTTCAGAGAAATATATCTCCATTTTGAAATTGAGCCAGAATTCACATCTTATCCTCCTAAAAAAATGTTTGTTTGTTTGTTTTTTAACAAAACCATAAGAAACTTAAATTTTCTTAGAAAATTCCTAGTGTTTGTTTGCAGTGGAAAAGTGTGAAACCTAGATATTTATTGGAAAGAATTTTTTAGTAATGAAGTTACTTTGGATAACATCATGGCTCCCATATGTCCCATAGGAAGTGTTTTCTTTTTTCTTTCTTTCTTTTTTTTTTTATATACATGTAGATTTCTGCATTTTTCATATTATAATTTCAAAACACTTTAAAATACTATTATCATCACCATATTCTTATAAAAAGGACACTGAAACATAGAAAGACTATTTAGCAGTTAGAGTCAATTTAGGGCAGTGGTTCTCAAAGTGTGGACAGAGGATTCCTGTGAGTCCCTCAGACATTTTAGTGGGTCAACCTGGTCCTTTTTTTTCCAACCAAATATCTGTGTAAGGCAGGTTTTTCTTCTTATGCTTCATATGTCAAAACAATATATGGCAACAGTTTCAATGTGAAAGCAAACTAGAGAATCAAACTGCCTTTTGTTAGGCCAGACATTAAAGAGATTTGTAAAATGTCAAACAATACCATTCTTCTCACTGAATTTGTTTTTGCTTTGTGAAATATAGTTATCTGTCATAAAATATCTTATTTGTTTATATGTAACATGTTTCTTATTGTTACTTTAAAATGAAATACTAAATATTTTTTTTTTAATTTCTCAGTTCTAATTCCTAGTATTGTAAATAGTAAGAAAAATAACTCACATGAACAAAAGCTCTCTGGGGTCCTCAATAAATTTTAGAGGAATCTCAATAGCAAGAAGTTTGAGATCTGCTGGGTGAGGGAGTAAAACCCCCATTAAAAGAGAAAGTCAAATCCCATTATCGAAATAGAAAAATAAAGATGGATTTGAAATTAAGATGAAGAGATTAATGTAGTTAAAGGAAGAAAGAATTCAGAAAGAAGAAAGATATTTCAATAAGGTTAAGAAAGAAAATAAAATTTTAGGCAAAAATATCCATATGCAAGGACAAAAGAATATGGAAAAACAAAATTCTGGCAAGGGCCCTCTTTTTTGACACTTTCATGGGAATGTGCTTTTGAAAGGGAATTTGAGTGTTTTGCACTAGTGGACTGAAAGCAAAATCACTAGGAAGGAAGAGAGGGAGTGTTGTTAGCAATGGAAGTATTATAGATGGATCGAAATATTTGTAGGTCTAAAATTTGTCAGCTAAATTAACATGAGATCTCAGATTGATACATAAATTGATTTTTAATTTAAAAACAAGTCAGGATACTAACAAAATGTTTAAAAATTATGAATTGATTAAATAAATTGATACACTCTTATGATGATATATTCAGCCAATTATGTTCTGGAAGAATATTTAATGACTTGGAAAAATGTTCACGACTCAAAAAGCAGGTTACAAAATAATATTTGGAAAAACATAAGTGTAGAGAAAGATAGAAAGACTATAAACCAAAATATTAATTTTGCTTATCTCTAAAATATAACACGAGTGATTATTACATTTTTTCTATTTTATTGTACATTTAATTTTCCCAAAATAATAATAACAACAATAATAATATTACAAGAAATGTTTTGGTAGAGCTGCATAACATTCTTGTTTTCTTCGGATGGTCCCAAGTTAGAGCAATCACTACCCAGACAAGCCACACCCACCAATTCTCCCTGGTTTTAATAAATAAGCCCAGGAAATCAGTCTCTTCCTTCCTCTTACAAGGGCCATGAGAGCACTCTGTACTGCTTTTGAATTCAGCAGCTCCAGCATGTACTAATTGATTTTATTCTGTGAATTTAGAATTAGGTAGTTTGAAGCAGAATGATGAACCCTCCTTGAAATAATGAATGCAAATTAATGTGAAAGTATATCCCCAGGATTTCCTGTAAGAATCTTTTATTACAGTGACAGTTAGCAGTTTTTGCAAGTACTTATCATAAATAATTTATTGCCTCTGGTGGCATTCTAGATACCTTATGTGACTGTTGCTATGGGAACATCAAATGTCCGTATATGGTTTAATTCTATTTCCAGAAGCTGAAATGAAAGTCGGCATAATCTTAATGTTACAGATGTGAGAATTGAGGCATTTAAAAGCTAAGAAGCTGGGCCAGATCCAACAACAAATCAAAGAAAGAAGAGCTGAAATTAGTCTGCTGACACTCAAGCCAGGGCACTTGTGGCCTTTTCAAATCATGCACACTGCAAGCTTGTTTTGCATGGGCTCTTCTATGCTAGGGTGATACTAGGACAGCCTATCACAAGCTCAAGGTGGGCGATGACAGTGTCGTTACCTGGAAGCAGTTTACAGGAAGAGAGTGCAACTCCAAGGCTCTGAATTATCCTCAAGGATGAAAGGCAACAAGCCAGGGCACTGAATAAGTACACACTAGCCAGAGACCTCTACTTTGCCCAAGTAGGAGAAGTTCGGGCACGCAAGAAAGGAAGAAAATGTATGCATGCATGAAAAGAGAGAGACATTTAGACAAGTAGAAGGAGGGTTGCTTCATTTTAAATAAATGTGGCACAGGGAAGAAATGCAGAGCATATCTAGATGGAAAGACTATGTGATTTTTAAGTTGTAATTGTCAAAGGTCAGGAGTTTCAGCAGAGTAACTTTTCTTCTGCCTTCCCCATTGTCATAGGAAAACCTCCAGGTCACTTCTAATCCTCCATTTTGGTTCAGGAGGCAAAAACAGAAAAATTTCAGAAAACCTAGAAAGATAAGGTCCACATTTTGTGTGGAGGTTATAGTCTAGAACCTACAAAAGAGAATTATATTTTTACAAAATTGATATAAAAAAGTCTACTCTCCTATTATCCACAACTTTTAATCCTTTAATATTCTCTAACAATCATAGTAAATAATACTTAATAAAGCTTTGCATCAATAACAAATTAATAACAAAAAAGACTCTAATAGTTACACCATGAAACTGTTTAGCCTCGATGAAAGAATTATAGCTCCCTCTAAATCAGGGGGTCAGCAAATATCTTCTGTAAAGAGCCAGATGGTAAATATTTTAGGCTTTGCAGGCTACACAGGATTTCTTTTAAAATGTAAAAATCGTTCTTAGCTCAGTTGTACAAAAACAAAATTTGCCCCTGCCCTAACCTATTGACGCAAGCATAGGGCAATAAAAGGCAGAAGGGAAGAATGGATGGGTCATTCACACTGACCTCCTTCCTCTCCACAGACTTGGTCTATCTTGTTCACACTTCAACTCCAGCTCCTGGAGTTGAACAGTGTCGAATGGCCAGTAGGCCTAAATACATAATTGTTAATTCAGTAAATATAATTCTCTCCAGATTCAGATAACTGGAGAGAAGTAGCAACTTGTTAAAGTCTTCAAGTCTTTCCCCTTCATCTTCCTTGGACAAAATTTTAAAAATCATTTGATGTTGATTCTTTTCTCCTATGAATCTTAGTGTTGAGAATCTGTAGTAACAGGCCTTTTCTCTCTCTCTCTTGGCCAGCAAGAGTCTTATCAGTAATGAAATGTCTAAATATTATGACTTATAGTACAATAAGTTCTATATGCAAGAACATATAAATGGAAAACAGTATTGAAAGGGAGTTAACATGTAACAGAGACCTCTTTTATGTAAAAATCACCCTGGATAGAGGAGCACAGGTATTTCCTAGTTGAGTGGAAGGAAACAGTTCCTGAGCCAACTTTACGCTAATGTGCTTAACACATTTTAAAATATAATCCACATATGTCAGTGCATGGTAGAAAACATTATATTTTATGGATAGAAAACTAAGGTTCAGGAAGGTTGAATAACTAGCTAAAATTCCAAAAATAGTGACAAACCAGGATACAAATTCAACCCTGTCTGTTCCCAAACTTCAGGCTCTTTATATTATACCTGACTTTGGTAGAGGCTGTATTTCTAGCTCTATGAACAATTCGCCTTGTGCCCTTTGAGATGATCACTTCACCTCATTCATCAAATACAAATATAAACAGCTACTCACCTCTCAGGGAGCTGAAAGAATTCATTAATGTTACAAAATACAGCACATAGCATTACCTTGCACTCAATAAATATTTGCTGAATTTGAATTTTTTTGAACATCAGAGTTGGCTGACACCCATGAAAAAAGAGGGAAGAGTATGTGGAAGTAATGCCTGATTGGACTAAACCTCTTAGAGGGAGAAAGAAAAATAGAATGAAATGCAATGAAATGATAGCATAGCTTGGGGTATACATTCAGACAAAGTAGGGCACAAAGCAGGATTTAAAGGGTAGAAGATGTTGGGTTTCTAGGAAAACTAACATAAATGCTGTGTCAATGATTTTCAAAGGATTTTTGTTTTTGCTTTTGTTAGCAACAGAGCCTTTCTTCAGAAACTCTATTTCAAATACTGAGTTATTCTTTGCCTTGCTTTGGGCACACCTCCTGAAGAACTTTCATGGAACCCCTCAGGCCAACTCAGAGCGTAGTTTGAAACTTCTTGCTTTTATATCTTCCTCCTCCCTCAACACCAAATCAAACATAGTATTTACATTTAATGAAGAGTGGGTGTTCTCTTTCTCCTAGTAACAGTACAGAGATCTACTCTGTAGGGTGTTTCCTTGTTGATCATATTCAGAGATTGAGGTGACTTTAGGCATGGTTTGATTCAGGCTTTAATCTATGAGGTCAGGAATTTGTGCTCCCCCATTACTGACACTGCATTTTCTGTGAAGAATCCATATTCAAGCAGGCTCTTTCTACTTATGGCAGAGATGGCCACCAGAAGTTTCAGGCTTATATCATCCTTAGTACCTACAATCTTAGAAGAGAGTGACACTTGTTTAAAAGCACAAGTTTCCTTAAAGGATTTGATTGACTCATTATCAGTCATGTGCTCATCTTAATCCAATTACTATGGTTGGAGTAATTCAGAATAATGATTGGTCAGGCCTGGTTTATGTGCCCACCCCTAGCTCCAGGGGAAATTCTAGTTCCACCAGAATACATAGATTGGGAAGGATGAGTGTAAAGGGTGATGCCCCAAGGTCATAGTGAGAAGAAAGAAGAAAAAAGAAAAGAAAAGAAAAGGAAAGGAAAGGAAAGAAGAAAAGAAAAGAAAAGAAAAGAAAAAAGAAAAGAAAAGAAAAAAAAAGGAACCGTATATCCACTCTAGTGATCAGATACTTGATTATGATGGTAAGCAAGCCCAGACAGGGAGATTTAAAGACCAGGCTGACTGAAGTGATGAGATAAGGAAAAGGTAAGTAGAATTTAGGAACATAAAAGGAAAGAAAAAAGATGAAAGAAATGTCCTTGTACTTCTACAAGGAGAAGAAAAAGACTTGTTTGGTCCCTAGAAGAAGGGAGACTGGATTGTGAAAACATCCAAAGGGCTGTTTGTCATCGGGATAAGATGGAAAGCAGTCAACAAGTGCCCACATAAGGATTGTGTGTGGGAACTCAGATTATAAGTCACTGGGGTAGACTTCAAGAGACATTTTTGTAGTGATTCAATTGCCAAGGGTGAAAGAGCAAAAAGAACAAGACTTAAGCCTTAGGAGTAAAGCAATTTCTTATTTGTTTTGGACACAGTATCTAGAGAAAAAGATTTAGAGCTGTTGGCTGGACACAAACAGCACTAAGTCAACCAAAGATAAAGACCACTTCAATTGGTAATATAGCATAATGGTCAGACACTCAAGTTCTGGAATCAACTAGATCTAGTGTTAAACATAGACTCCTCCACTGATTGGTGATGTGAGCTTGACAAGTTACTTTTTCTCCCTCGACCATGGCTTCCTCATCTAGAAAATGGGGATGATAATAGTTTTTAGTTCACGGGCTTGTGTGGTTTAGGATAGTGTGGTTAACAAAGGTAACATTTGCAAAAGACTTTGTACAGAGCCCAACACATAGTAAGTGTACATAAATGTTGGTGTTTATATTATTTAGAAAACAACAGTTGATAGATACAATGTAGCTATTGTATAAATGATGATATCAAAACATGTCACCTGAATCAACTGAGCGAAAAACCGCATTACTCAGAGAAAAAAGTTGGAAATAGAGGTAAGAGAGAGTAAACCATTGCAAAGAAGTGACCAGAATACCCAATTTCTTTTACCTGCAGTAGAGATATCGTTGCTTATATTTTTTCATCCATTTATTTTTCCTTCATTCATTCAATAATTTTTTGCTAAAAGCCATTCAGTG
Source organism: Pteropus vampyrus (assembly GCF_000151845.1). Taxonomy (NCBI): domain Eukaryota; kingdom Metazoa; phylum Chordata; class Mammalia; order Chiroptera; family Pteropodidae; genus Pteropus; species Pteropus vampyrus. Next base: position 2,138,899 of record NW_011888989.1, on the reverse strand, counting down.
TCAGGCACTGTGAGCAAAGTGCTAGGGATATAAGGAGGAAGATAAAACTCCCAGCCTTAAAAAGCTCACAGTTTAGGAGAGAAGAGAGAGAGAAGAACACGAATTAATCAGAAGAGTGTGATTAAAACTACACAGAGGTTTGTTCAGACTGTGCGATGAGAGAAGAGTGGTGAGCAGCCAACTCTACTTGAATATTCTGTGGCTCCAGAGGGATTAGAAGACAATCTGCTTCATATTTGCAGGTTGAAGGTGTAGAGAACAAGAGTTCAGTAATCTTAGAAGGTCACATCTAGAAACAGAACTGGAAAATGTTAAAAATTGTTGAAGCTGGGTGATAGAGATTCTTTCGATTATTTTCTCTACTTTTATATATTGTTGAAAATTTACATTATAAAATTTTTTTAAAATGGCATATGAAACCTAATTTCTCAGAGCTAGGAAAGAGCAGTGAGGCAAAGAGCACTTGGCAGCAACCATAACCAGGAACTTACGGACTCTTAGACAAAAGAGGAAATTTGTGCCTCACTTCATATAGATGGAGAAGTAAACAGAGGAAAGTAAGGAACAGGGGCGTAAGAAAGACAACATAAGGCAGTGATAGCAATGGAAAAAGAATAGAAATGGAAAGACAAAGGAGAGCAAAAAGGGGAAAACTAAACCAGAAATTCTGAACACCACTTATAAAAAAAAAAAGGAGGAGGAAGAGGAGGAGGAGAAGAAGAAGGAGAAGGGAGGAAGGAAAGAAGGAAGGAAGAGAGGGAGGGAGGGGGAGAGAGAGAGAGGAAGGAAGGAAGGAAGGAAGGAAGGAAGGAAGGAAGGAAGGAAGGAAGGAAGAAAGAGAAAGAGAAAGAAAGGAAGGAAGGAAGGAAGGAAGGAAGGAAGGAAGGAAGGAAGGAAGGAAGGAAGGAATGAAGGAGAAATGATAGCATAGCTTGGGGTATACATTCAGACAAA
>NW_011888989.1:2122609-2137783 GCF_000151845.1 Pteropus vampyrus | reverse complement strand
AAGGAAGGAAGGAAGGAAGGAAGGAAGGAAGAAAGAAAGAAAAAAACAAAATATGATCAAAGCAGGCCTAGGTGAAAGCATTATGGTGACCTTATGACGTCACTGCAAAGGTTAAGGCATAAGCAAAAAATTATTTTCAGAGATGAAAAGGGATTAGGATTTAGTTCCAAATGAGGAACAATGAAAGATAAAACAGAAGGATGCTCCACAAGGAAACCAAGTATAGAGGGAGAGTAAGAGTTCCAAATAAGCTATACAGCAGGATGTTGATTTAAGGTGCTGCAGTTCAAAAAAATTTTTCAAAGTGAGGTTGAGTAACTTTGGGGAAGATACACATACACACCTTGATAAATTCATTTGTTCATTCATTCATTCATTTCAACAAATAGTTATTATTTTTGTTCTCTGACAATAAAACAGAAAATAAGATAGACATGTTGATCACAGAGCTTAGAGCTTAGCAGTGAAAATAAACAATTAAACAAGCAACTATAATAAACTGTGGTAGGTGCCAAGACAGGCAAGTTTACATAGCAGATCCTCATAGGGCTGCCTTCATTTCCATGCAGGATGTTGCCCCAGTCTAGAAGTTGGCCCTTGAGATTTGTAGGTACAGAAAACTGATCTGCTCCCATGACCACATTTATCTCTTGAGGATGGATACACCTTAGCTAAGCTCACAAAGACATAACGACCTGAAGGTCAATTTATTGATTTATAGTAAGAAAAATAAAAACTAAAGATTTGGATATTTGTATTCTCTGATGAGCACATTCTTTCATGATAGACAAATCTAAGTGGATTCAGATTATCATCAAAGGATTGCTCATGGAGAATGGATCACAGTAGGGGAAAGGGAGCTGGATGATCTTAATGCTCAGTGTCATGAAGCAGTGATAGCCCAGTGCATTCACCAGCACTCTAGTCATCATCTGCCTCACAGAAGAAAGGAGTGTTCATGGGTCAGGGCATCAACCCTCTGGCCACTGCTAGAGGAGCTGTCACATTTTGTCTTTCTCAATATCCTGTTTATAGATTCCGCTACTTCCATTTACACATTCATTCTGCAGACACGGTACAGAGGGACGAAGGAAAGTGAGGTTGGGGTACTTAATCTCTCAACTGTCTCCTTATGAGGTCACTAAAATAGGCTCCATCTCTAGTAGCAAAGATCACATCTTTTATTGGGAGGGTTCTCTCTGTTTCTATACTGTTTTCCCCTTTCAGCCTCAGGCAGATAACAGTTCCCTGATGTTGCTAGTCCCAAGACAGTACACTGTCCCTTGCTAGTCTCCGTAAATCCTGTCCATAACAATGTAAAGTCTGTTTAATTAAACTCTCTTCAATTATCTACTTTGGGTAAGTCATCTCTTCTCTGCTGGGACCCTGATACAGGTTGGGGTTGACTTTAATCCATATATTACCAAGTGGAGGTAAAAGTAAATAAGACTGGAGGACAAATACGTAGCCAACTAGATTATATAGTGATTGAGACCCAAAGAGCTAGGAATTAGATTTTAGGGGCAGTGAAAGAACAAATGTTAGGTATGACTTTCCAGCAAAATAAATTAATGAAATAAAATATAATTTTAAATTTAAAAGAAATTTTAAAGTGTCAAGTTTCTTCACAATGTGTAAAATTGAGGCAAGATCACAAGTTCTTTAACAATAGAATTGAGAGTAGATTTGGCTTTCTGGTTCCTAGTCCTCTGTTACTCTGTTTCCCTTGGGAACATTATTTTGGTTTCTAGAAGAAAGCAACATGGGTGTCTTACAGTTTTCTTACATCAAGCAAGAATTCGCAAAATGGGATGGAGAAGGAGGTAGATGTGGTGATTTTATAATATGCCCTCAATTTTATTTCATTATTCTCCCTTCAAGAGGTGGACTAGATTCCTCTCCTCCTGAGTGTGGGCTGGATTTAGCTACTTGTTTCTAATGAAAAGAATATGGTAGAAGACATGATGTGCCACTTCCCAGACTAGGTCATAAAAGGAAATGTGACTTTCTCCTTGCTCTCTTTGGACACTTTCTCTGGGGGAAGCCAGCTGCCATGTTGTATGGACACTCAAGCAACCCTGAGGAGAGGAACCAAGGCCAACTGCCGATAAGCCTTTGAGGTCACCATCGTGGAAGCAGGTTCTCCAGCCCCTGTCCAGCCTTTGGATGTTTATAGCCCTGCGTAACAGCTTGACTTCAATCCAGAGCAGAACTACCCGTCTAAGTATTTGCTGAATTTCTAACCCACAGAAGCTATGAGATAATAAATATTTGTTTTTTTGAGTTGCTGGGTTTGAGGGCAATTTGTCACACAGCAATAGTTAATATGCAGGGAAGAGGAAGGAAAACAGAAAAGGAGAAAGAAGAGACAAAAAGTAGTCAGAAAAAAAAATTGCTTGTAAAACGTTCTTGCACACCACAGCCAAAAATTGTTCAAAGAATAAGTACAACAAACAAAAGGCTGATGAACTGGGGAGGTGCAAAATCAATATATTTGGAACCCAGAATGCCATGGTTTCTATAAGAATATTAGAAAAAACATTTTACAATTTAAAACCTTTCAGTGCCACTCTGGTCAGATCATGATCTATACAAGCCCACTATTATATTTATGATGATAAAACAAGATTTTGTGAGTGAATAGGCTTATTCTTTATGGCACTACTTTCTGAAATCAAGAGAACACGTGACCATTCCTAATTTCACACAAAGATAGATATATAGAGATACACACACACACGTATACATAAAGAGATATATATATATATATATATATATATATATATATATATATATATATATATATTTAGTTCTCTATTATTTTTCCCCCTAAAGTTGTCTCCAAGCTATGAGAGTTGATTCTTCCATCTTAAATTCTTATGACATCTTTGCAGGAAATCTGGGAGCCTAAAGGCTAAAGGAAACTCTGCTAGTTCAATGTTAATATTTGGGGAGAGGATGGCTTTCAGCGACTAGTAAGGCTTTATGCAATAACTAATGTTACAGTCATTATCTATCTCAACAAAAAGTTTAATCTCAATGATCAGTTGTTCATCTTGTCAAACAATTAATTCTATGGTTCAGGCCTTCATAAGAAACACAAGTTCTTGCGTTTAAATGTAAATGCCTCCCTATAAACTTCTCTTTTTGTGACCTTATATTTAACACAGAATGAGGAGGCCCTCTGAAGTTTCTGCTGAAAGGTTCCTAATTAATGATCCTAGTATTTGGTAGATGTCATTCATCCTAAATATAGATTATTTCTTTTATAATTTTTAATTCCTTTACATTCAGCTTTCATCTCTCAGACTCAGTGAAGGACAGACATTAAAGGAGGAAAACAAAACTGAAGAAGTATGACTATCATAAAAAGTAAAAGAATATAATTTTAGCAGTATAGTATAAAAGATAATAATTTGCTCCCAAACAAGAAAGGATATGTGATGAGTGGCTGCACTTGGTGCTTGGAATCAGAAGAGTTATTGAGTAAAATGCCTAACCCAGGACATGTGAGATGGGTGAGCGATGTCAGACCACAAGAGAGAGATGACGGGGAAAAAGAAAGCAGTCTGGAAAAGAGAATCTGTGTGTGACACCTGAGAAGCAGCCAAAAGAGTGAGAATCAATCAAAGAGAAGAAATGACTAAAATTAAAGAAGAAATAAGCAAGCAAGTTTATGTAAGGCAAAAGAAGGTACTGACTCAAGTAAGTTTTACTGAGATATACTAACATATATAAGTCAGATAAAGGAGATAAATCTACTTTGGTCAGCTAGACTCCTGGACAGCTAGCTAGCTGGCTAGATAAATAAGAGAGTAATTAAATAAATAAATATCAGTAAAAAGAAAAGATGAAAACAGTAGGCAAGTTTACTTCATGTTATTTTTCCCCCCAGAGAAAAGAGAAGTCCGCAATAACTGATGAGTGACACTAAGACTCCTGGAGAGTGATTAATGTCCGCGCAGTCAAGCTCCGAAAAGAGAGCTTCTGATAATTATGCACGTAATAGGGGATGAAATAGGACTCCTTCTAATGCTCTAGAATTGTACTGTTTATTTTCTTAATGGGAGACTAGATTTTAAGTGGCAGAGGCAAACGTCTGAGAGTTAGAAAGCTTAATAAAGTTCAGGAGGAAAAGAGGGTTCCTGGAACAGATTGGCTTACCACTGCATTTGCAAATTATTCCCCTACTGTTAAAATAAGCCTTTGGCAGATATAGTCTGATTCTGGAGAAAAGGGAAATAATAAAACCCATGACACCATTGACTATTTCATTTATGGAAGCTGACCAAAGAATAGCAGTAATTGGAGATACTCAACATTTTTTGGATTCAGATTAAAATTTTTTCGTAATTTCATTGCAAAGACTAGTAGTAGCAAAGAGAATAATACCTCAGCCCTAAAATTATGTTGCTAAAAGAAGGTGACAGACTAGACCAAGTATCTTAAAACCAGTAAGAGAATGACCAAAAAGAGCTTGAATAGTACCTTTGTCTCAGGAGACAGTCGTCAACACAACGAGGCAAAAATCTTTTAAAAATAAAGCCAGCATATGGGTTGCCTTCTAACTGTGTTAAATATATAAAAATGTCAGCAAAATGTGATTGGAATCCCGATACATTACAGATAAAGCTCGAAATAAGGCAAGAATATTCATGCAATCCTCTGCAATATGCATAACAATAGAAACCCTGAAAATATACTGCATGCTAAAGTGCTAATGAAATATTAATAAGCAAAATTTTCTGTGCATATTCAGTGAAAGTAGAGTTATTAAAGATTGGAAATTTATTGTTTAGGGAAAAGTGAAGCTATATAATTAAAGAGGACAGAATTAGAAATGGTAGTGGCAGTCAGTTTTGTGTATTAAAAAGTCAGGAGAAAATTATATCTAAAGTATAATCCCAAATTTGTTTAAAAAAAAGACAGCTGTTGTCTCTAGATGTTGCGAATATGGGAGATTCTATTTTTTTAATATTTTCTTGTTTTTCAAATAATTTCATGTATTATTATTTAAAATATTATTTTAAAAATTTGTTCTGCAAATGTAAGGCCAATACACTGTATAAAACAAGGGAAAGAGCACATGTAGGTTGTAGCCTACAAAAACAATATTATTATAAGGATGACAAGAACAGATGGATTATATTTTCATTTTGGTGACAAATATACAGGTTTAGATGCAGTGTAACAACTATAGAGTGATTGAGGAAGAGTAAAGGAAAAAATATAAAAAGAAAGAGAAAAGAAAATAAATTTTTATTAGAATCTTAGAATATGATTTTTAAAAGGTGAAAATATTTGATAATATACTAGAAAAATAATTGAGAAGAATATTAAATAAAAAGAATATTAAATGGAGTAGATTTCCTATATAGTTTAAAATTATAACATGTATGTACACTGTATAGGATGCGAAGTATTTCTATTGAGACATGGATAGAATTATAGAACTCTAGACCTAAAAAGAACCTCAAAGATTATCTAGTATTCAATTTCTCCATTTTATTGAAAACCAAAACCCAGAAAGGCAACAAAGTGACCCAAACCTAATTAGGAGAGTTCCGGATCGGAACACAGGACATCAGCTCTTTTTCTCTGGTTTTATTGGGGTTTACACCATATGTGAGCACCACAGTTATCCTCTTACAATTTCCAAAAAAGAAAAGAAAGATTCATTAGAGCTGGGCCATGACATGAATGATAAATGAATATTTGCAAAGGATGTGTTTGACTTTTCTAAAACTGAAAAGGATTGGATAACTAACAGGGAACTAAAAGAAGGAGGTAAGTTACTTCTACATTGAATAGAGAAAATGAGGGTGGTGGGGTGGGCACAAGGGATGTCACTGAACTCAAACACAGTTTAGAAAGCATGAATAGAAGAGATTAACTAACTGAGGTTGATCTTGAATCAAGGGAAGGAATAGATTCAACGTGGTAGCTCTCTATAGAAAACTGATGGTTGATGAAAGCAATAAAATTTTAGGTGTATAGGGTCTAAGTTTGTAGAAAGCTAGATAGACTCAGAAAAAAATTTATTTAATTTATTTATTTATTTGTGGAAAGCCAAATAGCAAAGTTTTCTGGGATTCTTGAATGGAAAACAGAGGGTTAACAGAGTTCTGTTCAGGGAACTATTACTTAAATAAAAAGTAGGAAGTAGAAAGAGGATAGATCAGAGGACACTGACCTCAAGAACACAGAAATAAGCTGGGTTTTTAAGGAATTATTTGACATAAATTAGTGCACCCAAGCCTTCATAAGAAATTGTTTCTAATGAGTAGAAATAAAAATGCACAACAAAAAGAATGTATAAAAAGTAGGTTAGGGATATTTAAATTCAGGTGTTTGTTATATTAGCAATTAATAAATCAGAACTGTAAAAATGAACAAAATTTCATTGAAGAAACTCATCAATATATAAATAATGGAAGAAGAAAAGATTGGCTTTTGATAAATATTACAACTGTGAATGTTTTGAGTTTCCTGTCTTTTTATATACCCCCCAAATTGTTCTAAATTAACAATATTTATGAAGTTTTATGAATAAAGCATTAGCAGCTTAAAAGTTAAAAAAAAAAAAAAGATTGTCAAGCATTTTCTTCATGACTAATGCTGACCTGTCTGTTCCACTTCCCGCTAGAACCAGAGGCTCCTGCAAAATGCAGTAAAGCCAGCTGGGGAGGAAAAGACATGGGCCCTGCACATTGTGGGGAGATGTGTTTCAAGGGAGGGAGTCCTACGGAAAATGGCCACGATTTGCCAACTGCTGTCTCTGGAGCTTTGGCTCTGAGCCAAAGATCTTCATAATGGTATCAGCTGCTCCTGCTCTGCCAGACTTGCTGCTAATATTCTCTGGCTCTATTTAATATCGAAAGATGTCGTGTCTATACCCAATACCAGCAGTCAACAAAGAGGACTCGTTTCCACTCATCTCTAAATTAATTAGGTCTTCCAGTGTATACTCTCTCAGACCGTCATATATTTCTTCATAATTATGTAATTTGTTTCCTATTTATTTGTTTAATGTCAGTCTCCTCAAACAGAAAATAAGAGCGGGAGCATTTTACCTCATCCCAATTGTCCCTTTGTGTAAGCGCAACTCCTAGCACAGTGCCTTGCAGAGTGAGTGCTATAAATAATGTTGACTTCCTGGATGAATTCTCTCTCAGAGAGCTTCTACAGCTATTAAAGGAAATGTTCCTTAATCTATGTCAAACAGGTAACTTTCCATATTTTTAAATTCTGGAAAATGGTTGTATTTCAAATATTTTTCCAGGTTTATTCCTATTCATTTACTTAGTGCGACTCTCAGAGTTAATATTTTTCATTCATTAGGATGTGCTCCAAAAATAGGAAATCAAATCTGAATACATAAATTGGCCCAGGAAGTAGCATCCTGGACATATTATTATTCTTATTAATGATAAACTCTCTTCCCAATAGCTTCCCAACCTGCTTGGATTATTTCATGCCAAAAAAGGCATGCTTCACAAAGCTCTTATTTCTTTAAGTGGCAGGTTCCATTTAAATACACAGATAAACCTTGTCAGGCTGTGCTGCTACCGATAGTGAACTACTACCATAAAGTAACATTGCAGTAAAAACAATATTTTGGGTAGCTTTCTATGTATCTTCAATTCTTCCTCATTTTTGGAGACTTTGTCAACTTAGGGTTTGGTTTAAAAGAAATTTCAAAGAAAAAAGTCAATAACTAAGCAACAGCTAAGAAAATGCCATTATAACATTAACATCATACTTGCAAGCATGCACAAGCAGTGAATATATTTGATAACCTAATTATCACATGGTCTTTGATGTAGTCCCTGAGAAATCATGGGGAATATTATATGCTCACATCTTTGCTCAGCACTTACATTTTATAGAGTTTATGTGATTTTTAGCTTGTGGCCAGCCTTTTAAGACAACTGGCTTATTCTATTAGGATCCATGGTGAATAACACATTTCCTGAGAAAACACACAGTCTTTCATAGTCTTGAAGTACCAAACAGTGCCTAGAAAAAACGATTTAACCAGATTGAAATTTAAGTACCCTTACTGAGATTACGATTTGTTTCAGATGGTACCTTAAATTTCCCAGGGCAATATCTTAGAAAAGGATAAGGTCACTAAGCTGTTTTACAAGTATGTATTTCCAAATGAGACTGTTTATATATCAGAATCTTGCTGATTTTGATTCTGCTTCCCTGACTAAAAAGTTGGAAAACCTGAGGAATGTCATTTTTAATTTCCACCTGGCCTTGTTTTTCTCATTTACAAAATGAAGGAGTTGAATAAAATCAGTGGTTTAAAATATTAGACAACAAAACTCTTTCTCCAAATAAAATATTTTGCTGAAGCTTGAGGTATGGAATAGAATATAGCTCTAATTAAATAGCTTGAAAGTCACTAATCTAAATACTAGCCCATGTCCATTTGATTATGAAATATTATCATTCCATTAATAGATTAATGAATCATATTAATATTCACTGAACGCCCGCAAGTATTAGTTCCTACAAGGATTCTGCTACATCCTGTGTAAGCCAGGCCATTACCCAATGCTTCCAGCAGATTATTTTCCAGGAGGAGACCACATAATTCTACAGATAAAATAAAAAGTTATGATTCAAGTAGAAAAAGGTGCACCAAATAGAGATTGACTACTTCTGGCCATGAGATCAAAGAAGTCCTCATGAGAGTGTGGCATCTGACCAAGAAGTAGGATTTCTGACTGTGGAAAAGGGTTTCCTAGTGGGTCAAACACATGAGGTATGGAGGCAGGAAATTGAAGGACATGCTGAAAGAAAGGCAAGTGTTCCAGTTTGGTTGCGGTATAAATGGCATGATAGAGACTTTGAGCTAAAGCTGGGAAATTAGGCTGGAATCAGACTATCAGAGTCCTTGAGTTTCGTGATAATGAGGTTTGCCTTTGTTCTCCAGGACTTAGAAAGCCATTGGAGCGTTTTCAACAGAAAACGACATAAAACAGAAATGTATCTAGAAAAGATTTATCAAAATACTGTGTAACTAGAAATGAGAAAGACTGGAGACAGGAAGGTTAATTAGAAGACACAGTCTGGCAAGAAGACCCAGCCTGCTATAGTGCTGTAGGCAGAAATGTGTCCCCCTAAATTTATATGTTGAAGCCTTAACACCCAGTGTTAGAGTATTTGAAGATAGGGTTCTTAGAAGGTTTTAATAAGGGTAAGTGAGGGTCCTTATCCAATAGGATTGGTGGTCTTATGAGGAGGAAGAGAAAAGGCCATACGAGGACACAATGAGAAAGAGACTCTTAAAAAGCCAGGAAGAGGGCTCTCACCAGAATGTAACAATGCTGGCACCCTGATCTCAGACTTCTAGCCTCTAGAACTGTGAGAAAACAAACTTCTATTGTTTAAGCCATGTGCTCTATGGTATTTTGTTATGGCACCCTGAGCATCCTAAAGCAGACAGTGATATCAGGAATGGCATGGAGAGGACATGTCAGCAGGACACTGTGGAAATAGAATCAGCAGGATTTGACAAGTAACCCATTTTGGGATGTGAGAGGCAAAGGTCAACACTAAGCCAGTGACTAGAAGGTGTTATGATGTTATTTACAGATATAAAGGACAGAAGGGGAAGAACAACTTTGAGGGGGCAGAGCTTAATTTTTGTTTCTGACAACTTTGGTGATTGAATATGAGGTGCTGGCAATATAGCCATGCAGGGGCTTCCAGCAAGTAAATGGAATTATGGGTTTGGTGGCTAAGAGAGATGACTGAATTAAAAAATCTAAATCATTTTGGATTCATCTACAGAGGAATAACATCAATGATGCTAATGGATGAACAAAAACATTCATGCACAAAAAGTTCTAAATGATCCTGAGTCTACCAAAAATGATAGCTTTGTCTATGTTTGCTATCTATGCTCAGCTTACATGTGTTTTTATAAATTCTAGAACTTGTGCAGTAAAAGAGAGTTGTAAAATGAAGAAGATATACTTTTCAAATGGTTAATGTGGTTTAAACATCCCAAGTATCCTTTTCTGCTGTGATACATGTGTAATTTGTTTCTGTTGGCAGGGGGGCGGGGCGGCAGGGGGAGACCAAACAGAATTTATTAGATCATACAGCACAACAGATAAAAGATACTCTAACTCTGGGGCAGGGTAAAGGGTAAACTGTTCTTCAAATAAAGCACATATTAGTTCTAAGAGGAATGAAAGGAAAAAATGAAACATTCTATCCCATAGGGATGCTGATGGGCAAGAGCATTCTACACCTGGGAATCTTGGTTCTTGAATTTCGCAAGTGACAATGGAGTAACTAAACTGGAGAAAACAAAGAGCAAAAAATGGAAATAACTCAAGTAGAACAAGATATTATAAAACAAAGGAAAGTTTCATAAATATTCAATTAAGAGATTCAATAACTAGGGTGCTTAGAGAATGAATACTTTGAAGGTCCTTCCCTATAAAAGGTGGCTACCTGTCTTAAGAGTGACTGATTTCTAAAATTCATAGAACCTGAAGATGCAGGCTTGGGGTTTCCCTCTAGATGCTTAGCCCACTAAACAGGGCCTGGAAAATCTCAGCTATATGGTCTCCTGAACCCAGAAATAAAGGAAAGAGTTGTATGAAATATGGGGTCCCTTTAACTTAGTACTTGCTGAAGAGTTCATACTGTTTAGTTTAGCAAATTAATATATCATTCCCATTTCCCAGAAGCAACCACTTTCAATGATTTAAACTATTTGTTTTGCTATTTAATAATGTATTTCTAAATAATATATATAATATTATTTCTTGATTCTCCAATTTAGACATTTCTATTGGCTTCCTGTTTTGGAATAGGTGCTCTTAGTCCATGCTCCCATAACACAGACACACTCTTGTCTTTCTTTCTCTGCCCTACATAGTCACACCACATTTGTTGTCTTGATTGTTATGACTACATAAATATTACTTATGGCTAAGCCAAATAGTATTCTTTGATTTTATTTCCTTTCTTATTCAACCTTCTGTTTTCCCTGGAGTAGATCATGCTCTTTTCTTCAATTGTCTCTGAAACTAATATTTACTTATTTTCCAAACTCTCCGCCAAAGGTACTGTTTTGCTCAGTACAATCAAACATATTAGATAATTTATCAATGCTTTTCTTTTCTTTGGAGACGTCCTTCTGTATGTTTTTGGTTTCCTGCTTCAATTGGACCTGAATGACCTCTAAACCTGCTGAGGAGCGGCTATCCCAGGTCCTTCTTCACCATTATCCTAAGAATTTCCTTAGCCTTCTTCTGCATGCACCGCCTGCCCCGCCACACACACACACACACACACACACACACACACACACACACACACACACACTTCTTTCTTTTCCTCCTCCTTCCTTCTTTTTACTCAATAAATACGAAGTGTCCACTATGTTCTAGGCATTATTCTATGCGCTGTGAATAAAGCAGAACTAGTAATAAAGAGTTCAGTGTCGTCGACATGGTAAGCTTAAGGTGCCTAATAGACATTTCAAGGCAGTTGGATATGGAAGTATTGAGTTTGGAGTTAGGGCTGGAGGTGTAAACTTGGAATTACTCACATATAAACAGTATTTAAAGCCACTGAACTTGATATGATCACCTGGGGAATAAGTGGAGAAAGACGACATCTGAGGTGCTTCAACATTTAGAGATTAGGAAGATAAGACATATCCAGCAAAAAAGATTGAAAAGATATGGAAGGATAGTGAGAAGAGAACCAAGAAAAAGTACTGTTCTGAAAACTAAGTGAAGAAAGCATGTCACATGATCGGTAGGCGAGCAAGCTAAGCTTCATCCGTATTTGTAGCCACTCCCCAGTGCTAGTAGCACCACCTCAGCTCCATCTTAGATCATCAGGGATTAGATTCTCATAGGAGCCCAGGTCCTTGGTGCAAAAAAGGTTGGAGACCGCTGCCTTAGAGTGTGTTTGCCACTGAGTAGTTTAGTTGACAGGGAGACATTGATGACACAGGAGAGAGGTGGCAGGCAATTGCAGAAGCAATTTCCTTGAGTAGATCAGAAGTAATACGATAGAGCACAAATAGACAGAACATGGACATCTGAATTAACAGTCAGAAGTATAGGTATGTGAGTACAGGTGCAGGTAGGCCGTGTATGTAGTGGTGGGAGCATATGTTGGTTCTCTTCTGCTTACTGGATCCTATATATTCCTATTTTTCAGTTTACTTCCTTGTTTTGATAAAACTCAGATTTTTGAGAGAGGGTAATAGGAATTTGTATTATCTGAAACTTGACATGTCTGAAAATATCTTTATTCCACCTTTATTTTGCTGGATACAGAATTCTGGAGTAGAAATAATTTTCCCTCAGTATTTTGAAGATATCATTCCATTGTCTTCTGGCTTTCAGTGCTGCTAAGAAGTCTGATGATATTCTGAGCTTTTATACCCTTCTGTTTATGTTAGTGTTTTGAAATTTCAGTTTTATAGACTTTATGAGGATGTTTTTATTTATTGTCCCATGGGCCTGTCCATATCCTTTAACCTGGAAATCCATATCTTTTAATTCTGAGGAAAATTCCTGTGTGATTTCTTTAACAATTTCCTCCATTTCTTATTGTTTTCTTTCTTGAACTCATTAAGATGTTAAGGTTCCTGGATCAATCCTCTAATTTTGTTATTTTTCTCTGCCGTTTTCTAGATTATTTTTCCTTTTGTTTTATTTTCTGATAAATTTCCTCAATTTACCTTAAACACTTTTATAGATATTTTCACTATCATAGCTTTAATTTCTAAGAGTTCTTTCTTATTCTTTAAATATTGAATATTAGCTGTAAACCAGGCTGCCTGGGGTCCAACCATTTGTGAACTGCGCAATCTTGGACAAGTTACTTAATCTCCCCATGTCTTGGTTTATTCATCTGTATTGTAATATTACATACATCTCATAGGGTTCTTGTAAACATTAAATGAGTTAATAAAGTGCTCAGAACAGTATCTGATAAGTGTTAAAAATTATTATTATTGTTATTATTGTATAGCTTAGATTATTAAAGTGGTTTTTGAATTTTTTTCTGTTCACTGCAGTCTTAATTTCTTTGACGTTTTTTGTTTTGTTTTGATTAGTTCATTTATTTGGGTCTCAGTCTTTCATACATTAGTTTTTCCTGGACATCCGATGATTCATGGTGAATTCATGGTTTATGAAGTGTGTGGAGGTGGTGGCGATTATTAACTGGTTAATTTCAAAATGGGGGTGAAAAGACAGAGACCTGGGTTTTTCGGCCTCAAATGTCAACATGTGTAGGTCTCATCTCTTGGGCTGCCAGTTCCCTAAAGAGAAATCCCCTGATTTCCTGCCTGGGAGGGTATAAATCTGGTTCTCAGAAATTTGGGAGTCCAGTGGGGGAAGAAGGGCACTGATAGATAGTTCGTCGAATCAGAATTAGTCCCTTCTTTTCAGTACAGTACCTTACCACCACAATCAGCTGTGCAAACCTCTACAGAAAGTCAACTCCTCCGTCTCCTGCTGACGATGAAGGAGAATAGTTGCTTGCTTGTGTAGGACAGAGGAGGGGCCAGAGGGTGGATGGTGTTATGAGTTCCCTATGAAAACATTTCATTAATCCTTGCTCCTTATCCTCCTCCAGAGGCACCCAGTGTCTTCAGATTCTGTGCTTCTATGCTTCGTGATACAGATGTGATCTTGCTTCTTGCTGGCTTCTTCTCACTGACCCCTAACCAAACTTAGGTTCTGGCATTCTCTAGTTTGCAGTTAGTCCAAAAATTCTAGTAGACAACTCTCTCATCTGCTTTTGTCTCTCTTCTTTGTTTGTCTGTCTGTTTTGTTTTGTTTTGTTGTTGTTGTTGTTGTTGTTATTGTAATTAAAGAATTTAAAATATTTTAATTGTGGAAAATTACACATAAAATTTACTATCTTACCAATTTTTAAGTCTCATAGTCCAGTAGTGTTAAGTATATTCACACTGTTTTGCAACCAATGTCAGAATTCTTTCATCGTGCAAAACTGAAACTCTTTACCATTAAATAACTCATTTCCCCCTCCCTTCAGCTCTTGGCAACTGCCATTCTACTTGCTTTTTTTATGAATTTTGACTACTCAAGATACAGAATTATACAATATTTGTCTTTTTTGACTGGCTTGTTTAACTTAGCATAATATCCTCAAGTTTCATCCATGTTATAGTATTTATCAGAATTTCTTTCCTTTTTAATGTTGGATAATTTAAATTCTTTATTTTTTTAAAAGATTTTATTATGGTTCTTTTTTGTTGTTGTTGTTCTTATGAACTTATAGTTTTGTTTTATTTTCCCCATTCTTTTAGCCATTATTTTAGTAGGGTTTCAGGAAGCAGAGATAAAGTTGTGAATCCAACATAGTCCTTAAGAGGAAACCCATACTCTATTTATGAAATGTAGCATTTAAGTGCATATTCTCTGTTGCTTTTGAGATATCTTTAACTTTGCAAGTCACCTTAAAGGAAAACAGAATAATGAAGCTGCATTTAGTTTTAATTTAGCCAAAGAAAAATTATGGTTTAATGTTAAGCAAAAAAGTTACTTCAAACAGTTGTTTTATGAGTATAAACTCTTCCTTGGAGGATATAATGTAGTGGATCTCAAAGTATGGTCTCCAGACCTGCAGCATAAGCATCACCTGGGAGTTTGACAGAAATGCAAATTCTTGGGCCTCACCTCAGACTTACTGAATCTGAAAATCTGAGGGTAGAGCTAGCAACAGTGTTTTATCAAGCCCGGCAAGTGCTTCTGAGGCTTGCTAAAGTTTGACAAATGGATCTTCCAGAGGCAACCTTTTGTAAAGCTGCGTCTAGAGATTAGTCTATTTTGTCTTAATCCAAATGTTTACAAAAATTTCAGGCTATGAGCTAACTATTTTTTAGCACAGAAGTTGTGAGGTGCCTATATCACCTATAGTGCCCATGTTTGGGACTTTTCTCTCTGCTGAAGAGGCTGGCCTTGTCACATATTTATACTAATAGACCTCTTCCTTATCCTGCATCCCACTGGCTACATCTACTAAGCCAGGAGAGAATCTCTCACTTAAGGCCAGGCAATCCACTGGATGGTCAAGTCCAAAAAACTGGATTCTGTCTCTTGAGGATATGAACTAGAGACACCAAAACAGTGTTGAACTGCTAAAGGTACA
>NW_011888989.1:2119323-2122139 GCF_000151845.1 Pteropus vampyrus | reverse complement strand
CAAAATGGTTAGGTGGTAGTGAATAAAAGCTGGAATATGATTTGAAAAGTGAACAATTTTTTTTTGAGAACAATATTAACATAATAGGAATACCAGGATTAAGCTTTACTTTTTTAGGTCATGGTTATTGATTTAAGAATTGATGCAAATACAGACAAAAAAGGTTGAAAATCACATGATATGACTTATATGTGGGATATAAACCTAAAAGCAACAAATGAACAGGACAAACAAACAGAGACTCATGGGCATGGACAATGGACAAGTGGTTATCAGAGGGGAGCAGGGAAGGGGAGGTGGAAAAAATTTTAAAAATAAAATGTTAAAAAATAAATTAAAAAAAAGAATTGATGCAAATAAATATTGTTATCAGAGAGCTGTTTGCAAAAATGTTTTAAATCCAACATGTTTTCTTTTAATATTATACTACTGTAGAATGTTACAGGATAGGAGAGACCATATAGGTCATCTAATCAAATTATGCGTTTTATGGTTGACTCACTTCTATATCCCTAAAGAAATGACAGCCACATGACCCTGGCACTGTGGTTGATGACAGAGCCATTTACCATGCCTCATACAGTAAATCCACAGGAAGTAATAAATGCATTTTCAAACACTAAATGTAGGATGAAATATGACTCTTGTAAATGGTTGAAAAAGGAGTGTTTTATTCTTCTGCCATTTCTGGGGAAAAGAGTGTCAAGCATTGTGACCGACACTGATTATTGTCCCCAGAATTGGTTCTCCTTAATCTCCAAATATTTGCTCTGTGAATCACTGATCAAAGTAGATTACATTTCCAAGTTTTCCTTATAGCCATGTGCTTCAGTTACGATAGCACCAGAATTCAGAGGCTTACAACAACCTTTTTATTATGCTCATAGATTCCATGGGTCAGGATTTCAGAGAGGGCATCACAGGGCTGGCTGCTTCTGTCATACTGGCATGATGTCTATCAAAGCAGTCATAAGCCCATCCAAATTCAGAGGAGGGGAATTAAGACTTTAACTCTTGATGGGGGAGTGGCAAGGTCTAACTGTAGCAGAGCGCATGGAACAGGAGATATTTTTGCAGCCACCTCTGGAAAATGCAATGTTACACCATAGGTGTGGCCATCTTGACTAAGTTTTGGCCATGAGAATATAGGTATGTTTAACTTCCTGGAAGTGTCCTTAGTGAGGAGGTGTGTGTGGGGTTGGGGGGATGTTCCCCTATTTTCCACTTTCCTCTTGGTTGAAATATGGATAAGATGACTGGAGATGGAGCAGCAATTTTGGACCACAAACTGAGGATTACAGAGCAAGGAGCTGGAAGGAGCCTGGGTGTCTGATGACCATGGAACCACCATACCGGCCCTGAACTGCCTACATTACAGGGAAACAAGCTTCTATCTTGTTTAAGTTACCGTATTTTGTATTTTATGCCGCATGAAAACAATCCTAATATTGATAAAAACATCATAAAGAGTGACACAAATTCGTCTTAACTTACTAGATTTATAAAGATAATAATGCTTATATGGTTTATATAATGCTAATATGGTTACAGTGCAAATAATATTGTGGACCATGCAGTGAAAATCATGGCATTTAATAAAACCTTATTTCTTAAAACGCTTGACACTTACAATTAAAGGTACTCTACTTAAAAACAACATTATTATGATGTTGATAAGAAATGGAAATAGAGAAAACATTCAATCATGGAATGAATATAAACTGGATTATAAACAAAAAGTTAATAACGTATTTTTATAAAAGGAACTAATTTGTTACATCTCGATTTCTAGTTACTGAATTTCTTGAGTCATGTGTTTACTCTTTTTTTGTGGATAGAAAGATAAATCAGGGTAACAAAGTGAGCTTGATCTTGAAATATTTTATTTACAATGATATGGTGGTCATTGTAGAAAATGAACCATGTATTTTTATATAGCATTTAATTGGCAAAATTGCAAACATTTACAGAAGATGCCTCATTTCAAAGTCAAGGACTTCTACTTTAAAAGCACACATCTCTATTTCTTTTTATATTGAAGTATTATTTTTGGAGATATCATTCAGAATCACTCATAGTATAAGGGGAAGTTTTAAAATAAACAGTTAAGAACCTAATCATGCAAAGCTTTTCTTGCTTTAGGACCATCTGTCCTGACTATGACATTTTATTCCAGTTGCTGCACTATCCTGTTTAAGAGTATCAACTAACTTTGTAAGTGCCTCACAATAAATGGTGCATTTGTCTCAATAAATGATAGTAAATGCACAGGGTGGACAATGGAATAGCATCGGTAAAGCAAAACACATTAAACAGGATTGATGGAGAAAGGCTGGATAAAATGAGGTGAAAGAAAAAGGTGTTACAAAGATGGGCACTATTTCTTTGTCCAAAAGAGAACCAACCAGTACCACTCGACGACTTTAAACACTTATCAATGCAACTAGATTCTCGCAGGAAAACAAAATGCCGCTATCGAGGTGGAGGCTGAAGTTTCAGGGCAAATCGCGTGGCACGAGGTCTGCGTGAGTTCCCTGTGGTGAATGACGTGTGAGAATTCGGCCGAGGGATCGGCTCGCTCCGGGGCGTGCGGACAGGTGGACAACGAAGCTCGCTTGGCTGGCGGGGGGGTGGGGAAACACCGGTTAGTGATGACTGGGGGGACCCAAGCCTTACCCGCGCGCGGGAGCAGGTCTCCCCACCAGCCCGGCGGCGCGCGCTGGCGTCCTCAGCCCCGCAGCTGTCTCCGTGGCCAGTGTGCGGCGCCCGCCGGCGGGGTTGCCATGGTTTCCGGGGGTCACGTGGGCGCGCTCCTG
>NW_011888989.1:2059748-2119132 GCF_000151845.1 Pteropus vampyrus | reverse complement strand
AGCCGCGGTGCCCCAGGCCGGTCCCGGGAGGGGGCGAGGGCGGCGCCCAGGCGCCCGCCGTCCGGGAGGCAGGATGAGCATCGAAATCCCAGCGGGACTGACGGAGCTGTTGCAGGGCTTCACGGTGGAGGTGCTGAGGCACCAGCCCGCGGACCTGCTGGAGTTCGCGCTGCAGCACTTCACGCGCCTGCAGCAGGAGAACGAGCGCAAAGGCGCCGCGCGCTCGGGCCATGAGGGCAGGACCTGGGGGGACGCGGACGCAGCCGCCGGGGGTGGCACCCCCAGCAAAGGGGTCAACTTCGCCGAGGAGCCCATGCACACCGACTCCGAGAACGGGGAGCAGGAGGAGGAGGAGGAGGCCGCGGACACCGGGGCGTTCAATGGTGAGGACCGAACCCCTGCGCGCCCCCGCTTCCCACCGCCGTTCTTTCCTTTGCTCTTTAATCCCGCAGCTTTGCTCACGCACCTCTCCCCGCATTCTCCACCTTCCCTACCGTTTCATCTCGCCCACCCCCTCAGCATCCATTTCTGTCTCTCCCATTCGCCCACCTTCCTATTCTGCTCTCTTGTTATGCCCTCCCCCTCGTCTCCTCTGGAGGTGGGGAGCTAAAAGGTTAGGGTTCTCTGCCCCTTCTGGTCCTGGGCTGGGAGGTGTTGGACGGCCAGCTTGGGGTTGGCATCCTCAAGACAACTTTGAAGATATTGCGCTGGACGGATACCATTGCGCATAAAGGAAACTGGCCCACTTAGCGTCCTCTTTCAGCCCTTACATATTTAAGCAAAAAGGCAAGGGGCGGGGGGTCAATTAAATTGGCTTTGTTGTTAAGAGGGTAAATTCTCTAAAATGAGCATGAAATTGAACTCACTGGGGCAGAACAAAATTTATGGTAATAGCTTTGACATTCGTGGAAACAATGTAATATGTTATTTTCCAATTTACCAATACCGCGTTGTTTTATTTTTGGACACACAACAAAGGATCCTTTTTAGCCTGCAACACATGGGGTCTTTGGAATGAGGAAACGGGCTAATAGTTTGCTTTTTATTTAAAACAAATATTGAATGATTTGGTTCCTTTTTTTTTAAGTGTGTGAAAAACACTGTAGGAAGTTCTGAAAGCTTGTTGTCTTTAGAATGAAAAGCCAATGAGTAATTGTAAAGACTGTGCCAGACACTGAAACTAGAAAGAATGAATGGGAGAAAGAAAAGGAATTTTCTCAAATAGCTGCTCTTGGCAAGTCCCACCCCTTCTGCTTACAACCCTCTTTTCCTAACACACACAGCCACACTCACATTTACAGCCTCCTGCATTTACACAAAAGCCTAAGTCCTATCTTTATGGTATCCCATGCTGAAACATGGTATGCAGTCTGCAAGTGTTTCTTTGTGATGTAAGGCAAACATGCATTCAGCATTGCACCAGCTTTTATTTATTTACACTGCTTGTGGTTTGTGTGTCTGCAACACTTCATATAATGAAAACATTTTAAAGTGTCATTTTCTTGTGTATGTTCCTAGGAAGGTGTTTATTTTCTTTGCAAAATTGTTGAAATGTGTTATAAAATTAACATGTTTTTAGCTTGTTCAAAACAATCACAAAAGCCCTGGAAATTAGTGCTCTATTTATATAAAAGGAAAGAGTGTCACCTAAAAATTTTTAATTTTGGACTTTTTAGTGTATCCAGGGATAGGATAATCATAGTCTTACTTGTTCTTTTTGCATGAGATTTTAATCAAAAAAAAAAATTTTTTTTTTTACTAGAAACAGGAAAAGGATCAAAGAATACATATTTTAAATAGATGAGAAGAAGCCATTAGTGGATGACACAGAAAGGGCAGAGGCATCTAATACTTCTTTTTATGCTCCCAACACACACGTGCACACATGGGTATACACACACACATGCATACACACAAAGGAAAAAAAGGGCTAGTTTCCAAGATTGGAGGAAACTAGGAACTAAGGGAGTTGGTAAAGAACCTATATATGTTCAATACAATGTGTTATTAGTATAACTAAAACGTTTTGTTTGTGTAATGCTTTTGAAGTACTTGGCATTGATGATTCCATTTTTTCCTTACAACAGTGCATGTTATACATGGAACAGATTTTATTTCCATTTTGCAATGAAAAAATAACCCATTAAATTCTAAACAGCAGGCATTGTTTTATATGGGTTTATATTCTCCGAGGCACCTTTATTGTAAAAATTATTCAATGTGAGTTTTAATAAATATTCGTTAATCAGTTGTACTTGTTAACCCCAGCCCTACCCTGCCAAGGACCTAAAAACTTTTTGGTTGCAACCAAATACAATTTTATCGTTATCCTACACACACACACACACACACACACACACATACACACACACACACCCATCCACCCCCCAAAAAACTTTGGCAATGATACTTTACTAGGTGCAGTGGAAAATATCTACTAAAACATTTTCTATTATAATCAGTTCTCTCTTATTTAAAGTAAATTGTGTTAAGACCCAGAGTTTAAAAACAATTACAGGCTACCAAAGGGCTGGCAAACATTTTTGTAAAGGTCCAAATATTTTAGACTTTGTGAGCAACATTTGGTCTCTATCACTTCTTTTAAAACAGCCCTTTGAACACATATTCCCTCTGGAAGTTGGAGTTGTACAAAACTGGTTATAAACCAAGGCCATAGTGTAGTGACCTCTGGTCAAAGAGGGAAAAAAATATCAAAATAGTGCCATTAGAAGGAAGAAAACAAACAAAAAAAAAACAAGCGAGCCTATCAATTTAATGTCTAGGTCTAAAAAAGTGCCAAAAAACTTGCGGAAAAACATCTTGGGTAATTTTAGCATAGTAAGGACTAGCTACTAGAAGACAAATCTTAATTTACTGTGACACAGCACAAGACCAGCTGGATCATTAATTCTTAAATTTTAGTATGCATCTCAAGGAAGTTTGATTCAGAAATGAATATTACTAGGTACCATTCTTGAAGAGCTTTTTTGAATAGGTTGGGGTGAAACATAGGATTTTTTTTTTTTTTAAACAGACATGCCAGGTCATTCTGATATCCATAGTTACCTGGCCACACTTTGAGAAACATTGATCAACTGATAGTGATGATCTCTTTCTCATATTAACAGTTAAAAGAAAATAGCTGCACTTTATTGACATTCACTGTGTGCTAGGTACTAGCTCTTAATGCTTTAAATCATTATCCCAACTTTATAAGATGAGAAGGTCACTTGCCCAGTGTTTCACAGCCAGTGTGCTGCAAAACCAGGATCGGAACACATGTGGGCCTGGTTCCATCCTTGTGCTCTTAGTGCCCAGCTTTTAACTCCAGAATGGAGTGGAGCCTAGCATCACTGGAGCATCCCTTTTACGTCAAGCTCTACCAGAATGTGTTTTATCTTTAAAACTCTGGAAAATTAACTTCTCCAAGGTCACATATAAGGCTAGTAAGTAGTAGAGCCTTGTTTCTTACTCCCATCTCTCTGACCCAAGACCATCAGGGAGTTCTTCCTAAATGAAAATTGTAGTATGGGCTGACTCATAGGTCAGGTTTTTCTAGTTATTTTTTCTAGTAATGGTGGTGAATCTGCATTGATTGGTTCATACCCATTCTCATGAATTCCTTTTGGACAAGTGCTGGTATTTATGAGAGATTGGCAAAAAGGCACGTTTTTGACCATGAAGCTGGTGGCCATTGACTCACATAGGAATCGAGCAAATGACATTGATCTCCTCATGTGGTTGTTGAATTAAATAAACCAGCCAGGGTCTGGTAGCATGGCCATTGATGGCACCAGGCCAAATAGTCAGATGGGTGAAAGTGGTCTTTACTCTTTCCTACTTTTCTAAAGGATCCCTTCTTCTGCTGACAGCTCTCCCATTCCTCTCCTATTTTCTTCTAATTTTATTGCTTCTAATTTCTATTTTCAGTTTGCTGTCAATTCCGATTACAAGGGCAACCTTTAAGTGTTAGAATAACAATGGCATATGGTGATCCCCTTTTCCAGGAACTCTTAAAGTCCTGAAAGAAGCTATAATGAAGACTCTGCCTCCTCCTTCCCCATCCTGCAGAAAGTGAATAAAGCTTGACTTTGTCACTTCTGAAAGAGTAGTGTCCCCAGGCTTGGAATTTATTAGAAGTTTACAGGGCAAAGTTTAAAGTTTACAGGCCAAAGAGTAGTGTCCCCAGGCTTGGAATTTATTAGAAGTTTACAGGGCAAAGTTTAAAGTTTACAGGCCAAAGAGTTGGATCAGTACCAATTGGAGTGGAATCTATGGTAACTACAGGTTCCCCCCTCATCGGAAAATAGAGCATTTTTATGAAATCTTTTCTAAAGTAAAGAGGCAATTACAGTTGGCTCTTGAACAACAGGAAGTGAGGGGCAGGGAGAAGGAAGATTAGGGGCCCCAACCCCTGTGAAGCTGAAAAACCTCATAACTCTGACTCTTCAAAAACTTAACTATTGATAACCTACTGTTGACTGGAAGCCTTACTGATAACATGAACAGTCAAATTAACATAAATGTTATATGCATATGTACTACATTATATGTAAATATATACCTTATTCTTACAGTAAAGTAAGCTAGGGAAAAATTATTAAGAAAATTATAAGGAAGAGAAAATACACTTATAGTATTTATTGAAAATCTCCGTGTATAAGTGGGACTGTGCAGTTCAAACCTGTGTTCAAGTGTCAACTGTACCATTAATTTAGATAGAAAAAATTTCGAACCCCAAAAGCCCTACCAAATCATACCAAATAACACATAAAACCAAAAATAACACTAACATATAGTAAAAGCAGTGCTACTCTTGCTGCTTGGGGTATGCACTTCCTCTACAAGCTTGCTGCAAAAAAAAAATGCTGAACAGTATTTTCGCTTTTTGCCATTTTTTGCAAAAGTGAAAATCCTTTTCAGATTTCTTTTCATTAGCAAAAATAGATATGTACTAATATAGGTCTTTCATAAAAGTGAAGTGGCGAAACATGAACTTTTGAAAAGTGGGGAATACCCGTAATGGTTTTATATTGGTATTACTGTGAGATCTTGTGTTGCTCAATAATTTCTTCAGTGAAATTACCGAAATTATAAAAATGAAATAAATAAAATTCCAAATTACCCTGATAAATTGACAAGTGGCCAGAACAAAATAAATTACGTATTGATTATGAAGAGCAATCAACCTGGGAGAAAAATAAACTAATATAAAATATGGAAGAACTAATTTTCTCTCTTGTGGAAGAAGAAGATCTAGAATTCAGAGTGGATACACAGCCAAAAATATAGAAGCATACCTAATAAGGAAGCATATCAAAGGTATATAAATCGAAATTTACCATATAAAATTATGACTTAATCCTCTTAACTCTGACATATATTAAATCTTTGTTGGAGAATCTTATTTACCTTATTGACTTTTTATAATTTACAGAGAGTATGGAGAATTTAGCAGAGATCCTTAAAATCATGCAAAATACTTGAACGTTAGAGCTCCTAGTGATGGTGGTTGTGGTGGTGGGAGACTAAGAAAAAATTATTTATCATGAGAATTAGTTGAAAGAGAGTTGGGAAGAATATTCATGTGTCTAACAAAGTTTTCTTAGAGGATTATGAGCAAATATTTGTCTTAGATAAAGAATTAGAAGAACTAGGCTTCATTGTAACCTGAAAAATAAAAGTCAGAAATTCATCTGTTGAAATGGTTTATGTGGTCTTCCTAAAATGAGATGGCAAAGCAGTAAGGGCCATAGAGAGAGCGACTTTCCAAGAATCTGCTGTGAAAATATTCTTAACTATGCTCATACTGGGAGTAAAAAGTATGTTTACCTATTGAGTTCTTGGCCTAACTGATAATGGTAAGTTATAGAGAGTAATCATAGCTTCAAAGAATTGTTGCTTTCGTGGATTGATTAGGCTCACTTTTGTGTGCCTTTATTTAAGAACTTGCTCTATGGTGACTAGAGATTATTATGAGACGAAACAGCCAATTGTTAGGTCTTGTCTCCCACTGCATGTAGCTATCAACATATGACCTAAAGAAATTTATTTTAGTGGTTGCAACTAACTGAAAGTTAAAATATCTTTTAATATGTCATCAACTCCTTAAATACATTTAATTGGTTTGAAAAGTATTCATGAAAGTGAGGTGTTTTTTATTTTTTGGATTTACTTTAAATTCATACAACATTTATTTTCTTTATGTATGAAGTGCTGTGCTAGGCATGTTGATATATTAATAGTACCCTCATCATAAAGTTGTTACAAAGATAAATGGATTAATATTTGTAAGGCCCCTAGAACTACACAGCAAGCAGTCCTGTTTCATCTCATTACATGTTTGATTACATGTTAAACGAATGTCTCATTAATATGAAATTTTACAGAAATTTTTCTTACAGAATAGCTATTTTATCGTATTTGGTGGAAGTGAATCAAGCATTTGCACTATTTAGAAAGATGAAGTATGAAATGAGCTGTGAAGTTATGTTAAGTAGTAATAAACCATATCCTTTCAACTCATAATTTGTAGCTAAGAGCCCAGGATTTTGTAATTAATGAGACGATGGTTTTCGGCTATTAGAAGTGTGCTTTTAAATCCTCCTGAAATGGATTGCATCATTTATGACAAATGGCTAAAGTATTGAAGCCATTATTGTAGCATAAAACAATAACATTAGAGAAGATTTAAAAATGGTAATTGTGATTTTTCAAAGTAGAATGGTTAAGAACATTGTAAATTTTGATAGTAGTATTAAGTGGATTGCTTTAGGGTTTGAAATTGAGACATCAAAGGACTTAAAATAGTGTATTTTCTCAAATGATTATCTGTCTGTTTTAGGCTTTGGGAAAAAGGGAGGGAGGTAAAGGGAGAAGGACAAAGAGGGAGGGAGGCAGGAGAGAGGAGTGAAATCAGTTGAGACTTGTGAAGGGTTCTTTGAGTGACTTAAACTTTGTCTGAAGAGGGGGCATAAAATAAAAAAACCTAAACATAATTTAAGCCTTGGATACTTTCATTGGTCTACCTATCTTAAAAATCCAACTGTTCAGCCATTATTTAATATAAAATAGTTACAAGCTTTCCATTTGAGGTTGCACATAAAATGATGTAAGGTGTCTGGGCGGAGGGAGTAAATAATTCATGGTTATTTATTGTTGCAAATCTTATTCCGCGGATTCCAGTAAATTTCCAGCTGTCAAGATTTTGTTCATAGCTGTGTCAAAAAACAAATGTGTTTCTTTTTTAACTGTGTGAATACTGACAGAGCTTCACATTGGTCAATGAGTATATTCGTAACCCATTAAGAAAGTCATTTAATGAGAATAGTAGCAATAGATAGGGCATGTAGGGCTGTTGGAGGGTGAGGAATTCAGTGAAGGCGATGGAGTGACTGCAGGGTCTACCTTAGTAGTGCCTAGAATCACATGCCCAGAAAGGGGCTGAGACCTGGGATGGCTTAGAAGGAGAGTGAATGTGTGAAAGTGAGAAAGTAGGATACTATGCTCATTCATTTGCTTCAGAAATTTTTACTGAGGGCCAACTCCTATTTTTTTTTTTTTTAAGAAAAAATGATTCTCTTAAGTTTTCTATCTCTACACTTCTTAAGAAGCAGTCCTTTTCACAGAGACCGTCTCATCGATAGTATATATAATCTATTTCATTTAACAGATGGAGCAGCTGAGAACCAGAAAAGTTCCAAGTTTATTCGGTTTTGGTCTTGTTCACAGAACTATCACTTACATTTTGTGTGCTATTTATATTAACTTACATATTATGAATTCTTTCTTCCATCAAGGTGATAGATAAGGTTTAAAAGGTTAGGCTAAAGAGAAGTGCTTTTGCCTTCAGAAATACCAGTTTCTTTTTGCTCTTTGATTTTTTTTCCATAGCAGTGAAATCTCATATTAGACTTTTTTGTGTCAACTTAGAAGAGACAGTTGAAAAGAAAAAAGTGCAGTGATTTTTCAGAGTTAGATGTATTATTATCATGTTCTTGGTCTTATTCTTATAGTCCTTCCACTCTTACCCATACTATTAAGAGTGGTTAGGATAGTCACGAAACCCATATAAAAACCTCACTATGATGCCAATCATTATCTTTATTTTATGGGAGTGAATTTTGTGTTTCAGATATTCAAAATGACTCAAACTGTTCCATTATGTAAGTATTTTGTGGAAAGAATTTGAGCTAAAATTTGTAGGTCATGGCTTACATGAAAACAAAACAATCTAAAAAAATCAGAAATATAAACACAGTTGGTGTAACATTTATAAATGTTTCAGTAATAGGTTCTGCCATGTGTAGCTTAATATGTTTGGAAACAAAAAAAAAATCATTCCAGTTGCTGCTGTTTAAAAATGTTTCTGTATTTTTTTTAAAAAACAAAAGGTCAAAATATAAACACATGTTCCACATAAAAGTGAAGCCAAGAAGATATACTGTATAAAGTTATTCCGGTATCTGTTTGGCTAGGGACAGACATTGTTTAATTTACATTAGTTGTTCCAAGACGAAATAGTTCATGGGAGCGATATTGAGGGAATTTTTTTGGATTTAAAAAAGAGGAGGAAAAAAGCTTCCATTTGTTTAAATACATTTTAGTTAGACCCCTAAAGCATCATTCCAAAAGGTTACGCCACATTAAAACACGACTCAGCTCTTTCATTTCAGTTACTATAGAAAGCTACTGTTTTTAAATGGTGTTCTTTTTATTTAATAATTGTTAACATTTTGGCTGCTTAAGAACCAGACACTGAAAAAGGATATTTGTATGTATCAGTTAGCCCCTGCTAAAGTAAATGGTGCAGTCAGGATTTGAACCTGACAATCTGAGTTCAGAGCCCATCTCCTTAACCATGATGAATAGACTTTGTTTTCAGTAACTCTTGTAATAGTAACATGGTTGAAAAGAACCACATATCAAAAAGTAAGCTATGTACTTTTTCCTCAAAATTTCCAGTCTAGCCAAGCGTTGATTTTTCCCTTTTTCAGTTTGTTTTCTGTTTATTCCACCCAAATTAGCGCTTCATATACTTTAGAAATTCAATAAAAAATTTATTTTTAGAAACGAACACCTCATATACCGAGCTGTTTAATTCTCAAAACTTTTAAAATTACCTTCATTAGCAAAATATATTTGAATATGCATTCTTAATATCTTTATAAATTTTATACATATACGAATAAATTAATTTGTTATGTATATGATAAAGCTTCCACAATGTAAATTTGAAAATAAGTAGTAAAAAGTAATTGTTAAGTTCTACTTTTTCCTACACCCCAAAGGTTTGCCTTGTACTCTGCCTTGGGGTGCATGAACCCCTTTGGAGACCATAACTCTAAACAAATCAACACAACTTGATACTCTATTACTTTACATTATAAAGGACCTGCAGGTAGGCAGAGTTCTAGTTTGTGTGTGTGTGTGTGTGTGTGTGTGTGTCTATGTGTCTTTTAAAGTAGATATTCATTAGATAAGTTGTTTGATTCAGAAATTTAGCAGAATAAAGAGGAAAATTCTAAAGGAAATAAAATCTTATTAAACTTATTTCTGTCTGCACCTTGAAATGCAGCCTTGTTTGTAGAGTACCAGTTTTCTTGGTGGAAATTTCGAGGATGTGACAAAGAGAATCATATATTATAGACAGTTAATTAAGAATCACTAAATCACAGAAATGCCAATCAGAATTAGAAAATCTAAGTTTAAAATAGTTTAAAAGAGATGCAGTTTCATAGAGTATCTAGAGCTGACAACTGGTTAGGAGGGAGACTTCACTCCTTTTTTGTAATTTTTGAAAAAAATGTTTATCATATTCTTGTATTACTTATTAAATAGGTTTTAACTGTAAAAGGGCATGTAGGAAAGGCAGTTTTTTTGGTAAATATCCATTAAGTTGCCAATAAAACAATCTATAGAGGCACATGGCAAGGCTCTTTGATGTAGCCAAATATTCTTGCATGCGTTATTCTCTCGGTCCTGAGTACCCAGTTCTCTTTCCTTAACTTCCTTCCAAATCCCACTCTTTCTCAAAGGCTGGCTTACGTTGCATCCACTAAAAATCTTTGCAAGATCCTCTGATTAACATTAATGGTATCAATATGGCATATGGCAGGATGAATATGTCCTACATCAGAGTAAGCTTTGCAGATGCCAGGTGTCCCAGCCTTAGGCAGGCAGGAACATGTAAGAATATGCTCTCTCCTTCTTAAGCTTTCCTGCATGTACTGCACTTTGCCCACAGTAGGTGCTCAAATATACTTTAACCTCAGTTGGATACTAAATGTCTAATTTATAGTAAATGTCTATACATATATATTTCTAAAGTGATTGAAACCCTCTTAGACATGTAAAATCTTAAAAGTCTCCTAATATTCCTTTACATTAGTGCATTTTTAAATGTTTGCATGAACCGTGAAAGCCTCAGCCTACCTTCAGTTACCCATATTTTGACTTCATTGTATTAAAAATGAGGCTGTGTTATATTTTAGCCTGATTTGATCACTCTGCAAAATGCAGAGAACACAGGAACACAGGCTTGTCTTGCTGGTAAGGATTTCATATTCTAATTGAGGAGACATTCTGACCCACCTGAACTTCCCACATGTCACTGCTTCTACTTATATGAACCCTGTGCCAAATCCAAAACTTGTCTGTTGCCCTGAACCTGCTTTGTCTTTTTTTCTCTTTGTGCCTTTCCTCATCATTCCTACTACCCTGAGTGCAGGCTGCCTTCCTCCCTTTATTGTGTGAATTTTACCCACCCCTCATGGCTCACTTGCCTTTGGGAGTCCTAGCTCCAGCACAGACCTCCCCTCTCTTTAAGGTTCAGATTGACACATCTGCCTGCTTACCAGCCACCACTGCTTGCATGTTCTTCAGGTACCACCAAATAACTTTGTCCTACACTGAATGTGTTATCTTCTCCCTCACTTATTATTCTTTCCTATTTATTCATGTCATTGTTTTTCCTCCACTCATTTGATAAACATAGTCTATAAAGCCCCTTTCCTCTGCCTCATACTTCTTAAACCTGGTAGTTTATGGAAAACAAATGAACATTGCTTTTAGTTGCTAAAATTTTAAGAATAGTGACATGAAAAATTAGAAACAATGGAAACTTAAAAAAAAATGACTTCACTTTGGCTTGGACTCTGGGTTTGAATCCTGACTGTCATTTATAACGTTTGGAACCTTGAACAAGTTACTTTACCATCTTGCCTCATCTATGAAACGAGACTAACGATAGTTTCTACCACAGAGGGTTGTTGTAAGATTCAAATGAGTTAACAGTGTCTGTAAAGAAAAGAAGGAAGAGAGAGGAGGAAGGGGGGAGTTAAAAAAAGAGTAAGCAAGTTTTAGACGTCAGTGAGATTGTGACAGTTTTTAAAAATGAAGTTTGATTGGAAATATAAGAAACTAGAAGTTACTTTCAAGGCAGTGTAGTAACCTACTTTTTTAAAAAGTTGTTAATGAAAAATATGAAAGTCTTTAGATTTTTTTGCTGTTTCAAACTTTTAAAAAACTCATGTTCTTTTAAATCTCAGGCCCTCCTTTAATTCCAGTTGACTTAAAAAAAAGTTTTAAAAAAGCAGTGAGATAAAAATCTTTGCTTAGTTTTCACAGCATCCCCCCCTTGAGAATCAGTGTTTAAATGATAGAATAAATAAATTTGTGTATGCAAAATCTTCAAGTTTATGATTTTATTTAACAAATCACTTTAAAACAACTTAGAAAAAAGTAAGATTATTGAAAACAGCCACTTTATATAAATGTTTATAGTAAAAACATTACTATGTGTCTGAAATATAAATTAATTGGAAAAAAGTAGTTGCATTAAATTGACAGCTTGTTGCCATTTCCTCAGGTCATAATATTTATGAGAGTTAGCTCAGAGTAGGACAAATTTATACCTAAATTTTACATTAGAATGTGGTTTTATTCCCCAAATCCATAATTCTGTATTTGCTTCACTACAATTTGCTATCGTAGTAGATTTTTAGAAGAAAAAAAAAGATAGTCGTTTTGGATAACTTTGTTTTTACGTGAAGTTGTTACAGGTCTTTTGACTTTTTATTGGACTGTCTGTCATTAACATCAATTTACCAACTTAGCAATAATAGAGCTTTTGATTCATAATAATTTCTTAAAATAATTCCCTTATAATTCCTTAAAAAGAACCTTAAGGTATTTTAGTGTTTGAATTTTGGAATTCATTTGTATAAAGGATATTTTGTAAAAAATGTTTTAGGAGAACATTTAACATTGAAAGAGTACAAAGTTTCAGTTAATGCAAGATGAATGAGTTCTGGAGATCTGATATACAGCATGGAAATGCTAATTACCAATACTGTATTGTATACTTGCAGTTTCCTAAGAGGACTGATCTTAAATCTTGACACACACACTGGTAACTATGTAGAGGTGATGAATAAGTTATTTAGCTTGATTGTGGTGGTCTTTTCACATATATGCATATATC
This sequence comes from Pteropus vampyrus, assembly GCF_000151845.1. Lineage (NCBI taxonomy): Eukaryota > Metazoa > Chordata > Mammalia > Chiroptera > Pteropodidae > Pteropus > Pteropus vampyrus. The sequence goes on along the minus strand of NW_011888989.1, from coordinate 2,106,648 downwards.
AAAACATCAAGTTGTACACCTTAAATACGTACAATTTTTATATGTCAAAGATAATAGTTAAAAAAATGTAAACTAATCTGATTAGGCTGATGATGATAGTGTTAGAGCATACCGAGAGATTTTTATTTGCCTAAACCAAGGAGAGCAGAACATTTTCTCTCTCTCTCTTTTAAATTATGAGATATTTTCAATATACAGAAAGGAACAGAGACTAAATAAAGAACACTCACATAAACCATCCCCTAGCGCTTAACACATTTTAACATTTTAACACTTGAGTTCTTTTCCTTTTAAGAAAATGTCACATTTGTAGTAGGAGGCCCCTTGTGTACCCATCTCTTATGCAGTCTCTTAAATTCCTTCTTATAACCACCACTATGATAAATTTGGTGTTTGTATTTCATATGCATGTTTTTGTACTATAACTACATGGATGTTTATCCATAGATGAGAAATAGTGCTTTTTTGCATATTCTCAAAGTTTGTATAAATCATGCCACTTATTAAAGTTTCATTACATGTTTCCATCTTTCAATTTGTTTTTGAGAACAGTGTTTGAAATGATGTTACATTGATTCCTGTAGCTCTCAGTTTACTTATTTTAAACTGCTTCGTGGTATTTTAAACTGTTTTGTGTATAAATAGACACTATCCATTCTTTGATAAATATTTTTATTTTTTCCAATTTGTCGTTATTACAATGCTGTAGTAAACATAGTGTGTGTGTGTTTGTATGTGTTATGCAAATGTACTAGAGTGTTTAAGGTGGTTTTCAAAGTGTAACCTGGGACTGCTGGAGGACCATTCTCTCATTCCTAGATCTTTCTAGGGAGTCTGTTGGGTGAAAATAATAATAATAGTAATAATAATAATACTCTTTGCCTTTTTCTCCCTTTTCATTTTCTCATAAGTAAGTAGTGGAGTCATTCTTCTTACTAAATTTTGTTTGTTTTGGAAAATGTAGTTATGTTTTATAAAAATATGTTACCTATGATAACATAATTATTTTCCTGTCGGTTGTTTTAAAGGAAATATTTTTAAATTTATCGATTTTAATATCTAATGCAATAAACATCTATGGATATAACCTGTATAAGCAAATAATTTTTAATAGTGTAAAGAAGTTTTGAGACCACAAAGTTTGAGGACTGCTGCTCTAGAATATGTACTAAGCATGGAGAGGCTGGTTGTAGGGGATGCACATCTTTAACTGCACCTTATACTGCCATATTTCCTCTGCAAAGCTGTTACACCACTTTACACTCTTGGCAGCAGCATAATGGTTCCTGGTTTTCTGCATTCAAGCTAACATTTGATGTCAAATTTTAACAAGCTTTGTCGGTAGGGTGGATTTTAGATGGACTCTCATTGTGAACCGGATTTGCTCTTACCTGATTATCAGTGACACTTAGCATCTTTTTATGTTCATTGACTATATTTGTAGTTTATCTTCTGTGAAAAATATTTTTCTTACTGTTTGCTACTTTTCCTATCTGGCTGTTTGTGTTTTTCTTACTAATTTGTAAAAGAATTTCTTTTCGTTCCCTTTCTCCTCCCCCTCCCCTGCCCCCTTCCTCCCTTTCTTTCTTTTTAAATATTCTGGTTACTAATCCTTTGTTGGTAATATGCATTAAAAAAAATCTTCTCCCAGTCTGAAGCTTGTCTTTTCATTTTGTTTTTGGTAACTTTGGTAGAACAGAATTTCTTAATTTTAATGTAGCCTAACATTGTTTCTTTCCTTTACACTTAGCTTTTTGTGTCTTTTTTAAGGAGTCCATCTTTACCCCAAATTAAAAAGATAATCTCTTTATTTTCTTGTAAAAATTAAGGTCTCGAGTTTCAGACTCAAGATTTTTGTGTATGATGTAGTATGAGGTTTTTTTTTAAATTATAACTAACATTTTTTTCTATTCCATATTCTAATTTGTCATTACTGAGAATATATAAAAGGAACTGTTAGAACTCAATAATAAAAATCCCCTAATCAAACTTAGTAAAAAACTTGAACAGTTCAATAAAGAAGACATAAGAATGGCCTGTTATCTTGGCTGTAGGTCCTTGCTTTTCATCACTTTAAATATTTCACACCAACCCCTTGTGGCCTACAAAATTTCTGTTGTGAAATCAACTGACAGTCTTATAGGAGCTCCCTTGTAGGTAACTAATTGCTTTTTCTCTTGCTGCTTTTAAGATTCTCTCTTTGTCTTTAATCTTTGGCATTTTAATTATTATGTGTCTTGGTGTGGGCCTCTTTGGCTTCATCTTATTTAGGACTCCCTCACTTCCTAGGCTTGTATTTCTATTTCCTTCACCAGATCTGAATGGATAAAGAAGAGGCAGGACATAAATTCAGTAGAATATTACTCAGTCATAAAAAAGAACAAAATCTTGCCATCTGCAAAACATACCTAGAAGGTATTGTGCTGAGTAGAGTAAGTCAGCCATCTGCAAAAACAGACCTAGAAGGTATTGTGCTGAGTAGAGTAAGTCAGACAGAGAGAGACAAATGCCATATGATTTCACTTACCTGTGGAATCTAAAGAATGAAATAAACAAAACAGAAAAACTCATAGATAGGTTGCCAAATGGGAGGGGGTAAAAATGGGAAGGAATTAAGAGGTACAAATTGGTAGTTACAAAACGGTAATGGGGATCTAAAGTATAGCATAAGGAATATGGTCAATAATATTGTAATAATATGATGTCAGATGGGTACTAGATTTATTGGTATGATTGCTTCCTAAGTTATATAAATGTCTAATCACTGTATTGTACACCTGAAACTAATATGTACCAATTGTAATTAAAAAATAAAAAAAAAATTATTTAAATAAAGAATGGCTAATAGGCCCATGAGATGGTGCTCAGTAATTTTAGTTGTCAAGAAAAGGAAAATTAAAACCGCAAGAGATGCCTTTAAACACTCTTAAGAATGGCTGAAATAAGACATACTTTATGTTGGCAAAGATGCGGAGCAATTGCAACTCTTATGTATTGCCTATGAGAGTATAAAATGGTGCAAACACTTAGGAAAACTATAGATTTTTATAAAGTTAAACATTCACCTACCTATGACCCAGCAATTCTACTCTAGTCATTTATTCAATAGAAATTCATATTTTCACAAAAAGACTGTATACAAATATTTACAGAAGCTTTATTCAAAATAGTCCAAACTGGAAACAACCCAGATGTTCACCAGCAGGGGAATGGATAAACGAATTGTGATTTATTCATAAAATGGGATACTACTCGGTAGTGAAAAAGAACAAATTACTGATTCTCACAATAGCAAGAATGAGCCACGCATTTATATTAAATTCAAAGATAAGGCAAAACTAAACTGGAGGTAGAGATCCTACTGGTAGTTTCCTATGGGACAGTGGGAATTGACTGTAAAGGGGCTCATGGAAACTTTCTAGGGTGTTGGAACTGTTTTATATTCTGACTGGAGTGTTGGTTACGTAGATGTATGTGTTTTCCAAAACTCATTGAATTGTACATTTCATTGTATGCCAGTTTCACCTTGATTAAAAAAAAAAGAACATGGATGCCCTTGAAATCCTCTTTTCCACATTTTAATTGAAAAGTGCTATCGCTTTCTACACTGAATATCTTGTGAAATTTTTTATTATTTTTGTTGGACACTAACATCTGGGTTAAATTTGCTTAATTATGGGGCATAAATGGGATTGCTTTTTGCTACTGTACAAAAAGCCAAAGGCTAGTCAGGCTCTACTGTTTTTAATTCTATTTTATGTTTTCAGCCAGTACTGTATTTTGATTTATTGGTTTCACAAATTTTATACTTGTATAAATATCACATTTGTCCAAATAATCTTTAGGTGTCAGGGAGTACCACTGTTACATTAATTTTTCATTATCACCATTCATTCAGCATTGTTGAACCTAATATATGTTATATCAAGCAGTGTTCTAGGCTCTGGGGATACAGTAGCGAAGCAGACAGACAAGGAAGGACCCTGCCTTTAGGAGCTTATAGTCTAGTATGGGAGGAAACACAATAAATGTAATATGCTAGATATCTTTAGATAGCACTGATCGCTCTGAAGAAAATAAGACAGGATGATGTGATTGAGAGGAACTGGAGGGGGCTACTTTAAACTGGGTGTTCAGAGAAAGGCTTCCTGAGGAGGGGACATTAACTGAGATGGAATAGCAGGAACATCCTCACCCTGAAGATATGGGGAAGGATTAGACTACAGGAAGATTTCTATAACCATATTTTTATGATCAAGCCAACCTTTATCACGTCCCCTGATTGTTTTCTCAGATTGTCTTTATTTGAAAGCCCTTATATTTTCCTTAATTACCCTTTTCTGGGTCTGTTTTGGTGTGACTTTATGGATATGTGACAATTTGAACTCTTTAAGGTTTTGACTTTCCTGGTATTCTTAGTAATTTATATTGTTCACTCTTAGAATCCATAAATCTACCCTTAGCATGTACTTGACCACATAGGTTTAGAAGGGACGGTATTAGCATATGCAGAAGCAGAGACTGAATTTATGTATTTTTAACAATAACCTTCCTACGTTCCACTGCTCTTCTGAGTCCACATTGTAAAATCCTAAAAGTATTTGAGAACCTTTCTCTTGACATTGTTATTGCACCAACCCTATGTGTGGTTTTTTAAATTTAGCTACCTGAGGACTGTTCTTAGCTGAAACTACATTTTTCTCTCTGTTCCTAAGAGGGCATTTTTGATAAAGTTCTCATGAATTAAAAAGCAGAAAATTGAGTTCATTCATAAGCAAAAGGAAGTAGCAGTGGTTTTTTTCCTATTTTTTTTTATTAGCACAGTATTTTAAAATATCAGTTATATTTTGAGGAGTTGGTTTTCGAATAGAAAGAACAAAAATGTGCATCTTTTTAGTGGTCTTTAAAGCTGGCACTTTTTAAAAGCTGAAGTGTCTATATTTTATTTCATTCTGCCCTATGTCTAGCCATGCTTCATATGTCTAAGAGGGTTGGACACTTGATTGCATGCTGTATAATCAAAAAGAAAAGAAAAAAAGAAAATTGGTCCCCCAAATGCCTGCCTCTCAAACAGTTCCCATGGCTCATCATTATTGTCTCCCTAGAACCAAGACTGGGAGGCTTTGGAGAGAAAACCCTCTGACAGTGGTCTGATCCTAGTACCCCAGAGGTACCATGTATCCGGAAACAAATTCAAGGGCTTGCAGGACAGTGGTAACTAAAGTATCTATGAGTAATGCTCATAAAAGTGGTCAAAGCTCATTGTCTTTTAACAAAAATATAGAAAATGAGGGGTCCTTTTCAATGTCATGAATTAAACATGTATTAAAAAGTTTGAAAATCATGTCAGGTTAATTAGCAAAGTATTTCAGATTTTGTTTGTTTGCTTTTCTGTTATTGATCTTTTTAAAAAGTTAATTCTTCCTTGGTTCAAGGGTGAGCCTTATTTCACTAATATTTGAAGCATAGGCATAAGAGAAATTAATTTATTCTGAGCTAATTATATACTCCATCAAAAATAGCTAACATGGTTCAATTTACATAATTTTTAGTATCTTTTATTTAGACAGTTAACAGATCCAAAAACTGTTTATTGCTGGAAAACATAACTAATAGGAGGATAGGGATGCTCATTATTCCACTGACTCCAGGATTACTGTGTACATGTAATCTATATGAACACTTTTCTGCAAAAGCCCTATGTAACGTGGCTTCAGTATAGATAAGGCATGTGTGTGTGTGTAATGATCATGGATCACAACTCTGGGCTCTTATTTCTTTAACTTGGAACTTCTCTCCCAGCATTTGCTCAGAGGTACAAACTATGTGTACCACTATCACCCAGCTTAAGTTCTTGAAGACCTCATTCGTTCATGCTTTTAGCGGATTGCTTTTGTTGTTATAGAATTTATTAAGTTTTTAGTCTTCTACAGAATTTCTCTTTTACCTAAATTTTTCAGTTAGGTAGCTGCTTGCATTGTATAAGCAAGCCCTCACCGTCATCGAATTTGAAAATATAGCTAGCCTTGGTCAAGGGCAGGGACTGTTCGGGGCAGGGACTTGGTTATATTTTCAGTGCTCAGAATCTACATTGAAAAAAGCAGTAAAATAAGTGGGACAAGGAATTTGCCCTGTGTACTGATTCATGCTAGTTTATTGATTACTAGCTTTTTGATTCATGCTTCAGGTATTTACTCAGGCCTCTTCTCCACCTGGTACTGCTTAGGCTTTGGGCATAAAGAGGTGGGGAAGATAAGGTCCTGCTGGCATCAGTGGAATCACGGGTGTGGGAGGCTGTAGGAATAGAGAAGCTCATTCAGTTTTACCTCAAGTAATGGAGATTTTTCTTGTAAGGATACTCCAGGATAAAAGAAGGCTTGAATCAGTTACACTTGTGATGGACTAGACCAATCTAGTGGAATATGGTTTGGGAGCTGAGGGAGTCTCTGGTTAGACAGTGTGAAGATGTTTATAGGAACATGGGACTCCGAGTATTCCACTGGAATGGCACTTAGGAGAAAGTCAACACTATTTAAATATTTTTGCATTTTTCCTTGAGGATTCACTAAGATCTCATATCTCTTAAAAATATTAGTTTAGTATAGTCTTAAATTATATTTCGTGTTCCTCCAGGCAGATAATACATTTGCTATTTTTTTCTTCTATATATTCCTAGTTTCTAGTATTTGTGTGTGTGGATGTGTATAAATACCCTCACAGAATATTCATAAAATAGGAAAATCTAAAGGTAGAAAGCAAGAGTCTGAGAAAACTTAATTTGACTTGTCATATTTTAAAACATCTGTTAACTTCTTTTGAACTGGTACTGCTGTGTACTTGTATATTTCAAAAGTGGTAATATTAAAACTGGTTACAGTAGCTTACAATAAATAAATATCAGTCTTACATTTGAATAGGAATTTATAGTTTACAGGCACTTCAAAAATGTTTCTTTATTTTCTTCACAAACCACCCCTGAAAGGAGGGCAGGTTTTTCTTTTCTTATTTTATAAGTTGAGAATTTAAGTCGGAGTGACGTGATTCATTCGGGGTTTCACAGACAACATCAGGGTCAGTAGTGGAGCCTAAACCTTCTGATTCCAGTAGGTGTCTGACCCTCTGCCCCAGCCCTCAATAGTAGGGACTGTCCGCAGTGCCCTTCCTCCTGCTCCCTGCCCTGCACTCAGGTTCCTGAGAGAGAGAACACCAAGTATACCCTGACCAGGGTGTACATTACTTTTATTTCCAGCAAGGTTTCTACCCTGAATCCCAGTCGTCTTCTCCATTTTAGTAGCTAGATTTAAAAATCTAGAAAAATTGTGAAAGTTACTGTTAGCTTGCCAAAATTCTGTGCAGGAAATGCATGGTTATTCCTTGCAAGTGGATGTGGAGGGATATGGATATGAAGGATTGGATTTTTGGTAATGGTTGTCAAAACCCAGTGTTTTCCTTGGCTGCTGCATACCACTTGCCTGGTGCACCCATCTTCTTAACTGCCTGACCCTGTGCCCCATTAACTATTAGAAAATGGAAATCATAGTCATTTAACCTGTCTACCACAATTTAAAAATTGATGTAATTTCTAGCAAAAATATAAAGGAGAAATAAAGGAAAGTATAGTAAATAAAATGTATTTAATATTGTATCACTATGTACAAAAGAAGACATAATGTAGTTAGATTCTCCCACTCACATGTGAAATCACTAGAAATGTGAAAGCTCCAAGTGTAGTCTGGTCAAGTATAATGTACTGACAATTCAGATACCCCAAGCGGCATTCCAGGAGTGATGTGAGTTTTTGAAATGATGAACATCTATTAGTAAAATTCCAAACAAACAAAATTCAAAAAAAAAAAAAAATCAAAATTTCTTTGGTTTATGTTGTAGTTGTGGAAAATTTGATGTATATTAAAACTGTATAAAATCATGTTTGTGTAAAACAGCATTAGGATCTATTTTCAGATGGTTATAAATAGACCTTTTTGCCAACATGAATGTCCAGTGGGATATTTAAAAGTAGTGCAGGACAAAAATTATGGGATTCAGGACAGTTCTTTGTTGTACTCTTCCACATGTCAAGAGTCCCCAACCCCCAGGCCGCGGACCGGTACTGGTCCATTGCTCATTAGTAACTGGCCACGTAGCAGGTAGTGGGTGAGCAGGGGAAGCTTCATCTGTATTTGCAGCCTATTTGCAGCCAATCCCCAGCGCTAGCACACCGCCTGAGCTCCATCTCAGATCATCAGGCATGAGATTCTCATAGGAGCATTGTGACTCTCTGGTGCCAAAAAGGTTGGGGACCACTGATTTATGTTGTCTACCAAATACCAAGGATGTTCTCTGAATTATTGTGACAATTGAAAAATTGCCCCACAAACTTCGACTACACCTTCTAGATGGCAGTGTCACTTGTGTTGAAAATCTCTGCCTTCAGAAAGACACGGAAGACTCAGGGCCCTCAGGCCCCGGGGAGAACAAAGACTTCCCCAAGTTTCAACCAGAAGCTGGTAGTGCTGTGTTGTCATTGTCTAGAGAGGCAGGAGGAGATTGTTTCTACTTTGTTTTTTTCCCCCAAGGCCGAGATAATGCTTTTTGCCTTCATCTTGAGGTTATCAGCTTGCACTATCTGTCCTGCATTCCTGTGGTTGAAGCTTTTTGCATCCTCTCTGTTTCTTGTCCTTGTAGCTTTCTGGGGAGGCTTTCTTTAGACTAGGTTTGGAAGATGTGAAAAACAGGTTTGAAAGGATCCAAGAAAACTGATGGAAGTTTTTTTTTTTCTTTTATGTGTTAAATATACATAACATACAATTTACCCAATGAAAAATTTTCGTATTAGTAATTTATGACTTTGCAAATATACGGCTAAATTATTTCGGTATATAAATTATGAGAATTTTCTCTCTTAATTTGGAAGATATAATTTTGCTGTAAACAGTAGTATTTTGATAATGGGGTTTGTGAATTCACAAAGTTAATCTTTAATAACAATGGAAATCAATATGGAGGGAAATATTTACCTATTGTATGATTTCAGAAATCAGTATATTTGCTTTCTCTTCTTTCTGAGGCAGCATTTTGGTGCTAGCTGTGCCTAGTTTCAAATTTCAGCTATTGCCACAGGTGGCTGTGTGATCTAAAGCAAACTAATCAATATCTCTGAGCCTTACTATAAAATGTTCTCATCGGTAATATGGCACTGCTGATATTTAATTTTAATAGCATGGTTACAAGGATTAATGTAAAACATCTGACACAGTTTTCGTCTAGTACTTATTCTTGTGCATCCATATTTTTCATGCAGTACCATAGCGCTGATAAAAATTGTGGCTTCTTTTTTTACTTGACCTAGTTCAGTACTGTAAATAATTTTTATAATTACTGTTTTAAAAATATTGAAGTATTGGGAAGCATTGTAGTAGTATGACATTGTGCCACTAAAACATACAGTGTAGTACATGATGTTTTTTTCTGTAAGTAATATGAACCACAAATTTAACTGCTGCTCGCAAGAAATAAGTTTTTTAAAAACCTCACTTTTTGAAGTAACTGTAAGCAAAGCCAAGAAGCACCAGCAGAGTTGAGTTAAATCCAAAGAGTGGGCCCATAGTGAATTTACCAGCTGTGTGATGAACTACACGCCAGCCTGAAATCACAGCCTTCAATATACAGATTTGCAAGTCATGGACCTTTGAATTACAAAAACATTGTTAAAGCCACAAATCTTAAATCTAAGATTATCAAGGATATATTATCCTTCATGTAATGATGATTTCGGTACACATGAGCATTTTTAGTTTTGTTTTCTAATTTTTTTATTGTAAAAGTGATGCTGCTGAAAAAATGGATACATATATTGTGTTGTCTTTCTCTAGTGGTATTTCTTTAGGGTAAATCTCTAAAAGTAGAATTACCCTACTAAAAGGTAAACTTTTTATGGTACCTGATGTAATTGCCAAATTGTTAACAAAGATATATAGATGTATACTGCCTCCAATTAAGCTGGTTCCGCTGTCTAACTAGGGATTATTTTCATGTGTTTGTGGTATTTCCTCTTGATAATTTATTCACTCACTTTCTTCATTTAACTTATGGGATCACTTAACAGTTTGGTTCTTTGCAGTGCTTTGGATAAATTAGATTTTTATCTAATATTATTGTTTTTTTCTTTTAGCTCCGGTAATAAACCGATTCACGAGGCGTGCCTCAGGTAAGTCTGACTGTATTATGGATTTTGCTTACTAACAGTGACTTTTTTTTAAATGAAAGCAGTATTAGACAAGAAGGTATGAAGAGAATAATTACTGTAATGATTTGTCAGTCACTTTCCCAAGTAATATGACCTCTGATATAATCAAGAACTAGGAAATAATTGGAAATATTTTCAAATTGGATGAACTTGAAATCACACTGTGTGCTGAGGCTAATGTACCTTTTCAAATGGAGACTCCCACCCCAATATTTATTCTTGTTCTTGATCCACTATTATGTGCATGGTTATCTGGTTGACTAGTCGAAGTTTAGAAGCAGTGATTTAGAAAGTTGGGTAAAGGACACTCTAGAAACAGTCATGGATGAGAGGTTTTAATAACAGCAAAACTTAAAATGCAGATACTGTAAGAACTTGTTTTCAGGGGGTCATTTAGAATTGGAGCAAATTGCTTTATATTTGTTAATGCCTCTGTGTTCATTGCTTTCTTAAAGATGCCACAGTAACTTAATGCATATTCACGGTGATAGATCTTAGCTTAAATTAGGTTCACCATACTGAGTGCTGTGTACAATGGTAGGGAAGTATAGGATACAGTCGAGAGCATTTCTATCCAAAATGGTTTAAGAAGAATGATTTTGGGCATTGAAATGGACAAACTATTATTTGGAAAATTTACCTTGGTGTAATACCTTCTTCTCTGAAGATAGAGGACAAATGAAGTGTTGTTATGTTTGTTTTGAGGAAATTACTCTTTCTTTTAAATGTAACTAGAATTTTTCATTGAAAAACATGAGATAAACATTTCAAACAGATCATCTTTGACATTTATATAATACAAATGACTAATTTATTTCATAAAATTACCTTATTTCCACCTATGCTATATTATTAAAAGTGTTTTAAGATTGAGTTTTATTTTTAATTTATTGGCAGTTACTGATAAAATCTCCTCTTATTTTGTAGGCATATAAGGAAAAAGACAGGGATTAGAAAATATGCTGTACTGGGATGGTACCTACTTTGCCCTCCAGAGCTTTTTGTAATCTCAAGGCACATTTATTTTAAATCTTAAAGAGTAGATTGTAATAACTTTTGTAGAATGAGAGATTATGTTTATGTCAGTAAGTCATCAGACTTTATTCCAAAGGAGAGCGATCAAGTATGATCATAGTCTAGTATAGTATGTAGTCTTTTATGAGCAGTGGTGGAAACAAAAGAGGAGCAATAAGGGAGAATCAGTAGTGCAATATCTTGTCTTTCTGGTTTAAAATTCTTTCCATGGAAACATAGTTAGGAGTCTTAGAGTAAATAATCTCCTTTCCTTCCTTAAACCATATGACGTGAAATTTATTTCTGGGCAAGTTTCATTAGTATTTGTTGTACAATATATATATCATCAATTGATGGGTCAGGCTTCAGTAGATTACTTTTGAAACACCATTATTTTAGTCCCCTGCCACTAGTAAATCTGTGAGCAATGTATCTCAGCAAGACTTGGCTGAAAACGTAGATAAGATGGAATGCCAGCAAAGAAATAAACATTCAAGTCAAATGTTGTATTTATTCCTAGAATGACAGGCCATAGAAAATGTCAGTGAAAACCACAGGAAGCAATTTGATTTAAAGAAAAATAATAAGATAATATCAAGTTCAATAGTTGTGTTATATATAGCAATAAGCCTTAAAAGGAGTAAAACTTGTTACCCTAATAATAGCGCATGCTGAACACAGTTATGACAATTAATCTTAACATTCATTATTGGAAGGAAAAGAGAACTAATTTATAGAGTACCCCTATGGATCAGGCATTAAGCATTTTATATAGCTAGGAATATATATATATATATTTTTAAAACTTATTACGGGCTTTCTGTTTTGGAAGATTATTCTTTTTGGTAGAAAAATGGAAATATACCATTTATTGTTGTAATTATTAAAAATAAAAATAATTATTAAAAATAAGCTATAGTGGTAGATGTAGCAGCTCAGTAAAATTTTGAAGAGTAAAACTTTAAGCAAACCACAATATTATTTCTTCATTGTTCATTACTGTACTATATGGGAAAGACTCTAGGATGCGAAGTTATCCAAACAAGTTCAAACCACTCATTTACTTTGTGAATTTGTATGTACATTATTTACCTCTAGTTTTACATTCCTATTTTCCTTTTCTTTCAGTTTGGGATCATAACTGCTGTATTTAGACTTGTGATAGTTAAGTTAGATGGTTTTTATAAAGCAATGTGTAGGCTTTCAAAAATGTTCGTGGTCAGCCTTCTTCTCTTGAACATAGTTTGAAACAAAACAAAACAATAAAAATCTCTGCTCTGTGCCTTAGATGTTGTAAAAAAGCCTTAGAGAGTCATAACTATTTGATACTCATAGTTTAGTATGGGCATCTCTTCTATTGTTTGCATGTTACAATTTCTTAAAAGATTATAATGGTGTTCCTCTGTGGGATTTTTTTTTTTTTTTTACTGAATTGGAAAAAAAAAAGTCCCAAAACGTTTCATTAATCTTGAAACAGTGCCTTGCCCCATGAGATCAGACCTTTCTCTGAATTATTTTAACCCCAGGATTTTATTTTGAAAAAAGTCAAGTTTATAGAAAAGTTTGAAGAATAATTCAGTGAACACCTTTATCTAGATTTCCCAATTGTTAATATTTTGCCACATTTGCACACTCTTTTTCTTCCTTCTTTATACATGCACGTACACATCCTTTTGTTTTTTTTTTCATTGAACCTTTTAGGAATCCTAGATATTTCATGTGTGTCTCCTAAGAACAAGGACATTCTTCTATGTAACACTCAATAAATTTAACTTTGATACAATGCTGTTATCTAATATACAGTCTAGAATCCGATTTCCTCAGTTTTCTTGATGTGTTCTTTCTCCTTTTTTTTTTTTTTTAAATTCGGGCTCATTCAAGGATTTTATATTGCATTTAATTGTCATGACTCTGATGTCTTGCCTTTCATAAACTGACTCCCTGAAATTTTTGAAATCTGTTGTTTTAGAATTCTGAAGGTTATCCCTAACAATGAAACAGTTTCCTGTATCGCCTGTTATGAGTTCTTCGATTGTATGGGCACATCCACCATCTGGTCACTGTGCCCCATCGATGTCCACGAAATCTTTGCGTTGATACTTGGTATTGTTTCCATGGACTACTGTTAAGCATTACTTTTTCAAATACATAATTATTTCTTATAATAGAAGTGAAAACCAAACTCTAAATTATGAATTTGTTAATTTTCTTGTGTAGATAATTAGCCACTATTCAATTTTTTTAGCCATAACATGAGCATTGAACTTTATAGTATATTTTGAGCAGAGCTAAAATTTTACAATTTATCCTAAACTAGCATTTAGAATAATTCAGAGGTGAAGTAAGTCTTTAAATCTCACATACCCACTGTGTAAAATGACATATTAAAAACTCAGTGAAATTACCCCAAACTGAAGATGACTAGTCCCCAAGAAAGTAGTGAAATAGCAGAAGTTCAGATCTTACCTTGAATCCAGTTCAGGGAACATATGCTCCCTTTTGTTTTGTTTGGAAATATTTTGTAGCTGTGGTATTCGTTGTTTTTCCTTTAAAGTTATTTAACCCCCCAATGTTTTATTTCCAGAGGTCATTCTCATATTGTTGAACTAATTTGCTAGTATGAATATATTTACATTTACATTTTGTTTTTGAAATGAGCATTTTGTAAGCTCAGTTCAGGCTTGGTAATCACCAACGCTGGATAATAATGTATACCTGTTAGTGTACTATGCTAATTAATTTACTAATTCATTCAGCAAACATTTACTGAATGCCTACTGTGTGCCAGATACAGTGTTAGGGATACAAGAAGAGTCAGATACTGTCCTTGTGAAGTTCAGAGTCTAGCAGGAAAGCTATAATAACTACTACAATATCCACAAAGGGAAAGGGAGAAAATGTATAGTTTTCCAGGGTGTGGCACATAGATAGGGTGCCATTTGAGCTGGTCTTTAAATTAAGCCTTGTAACATGGGTTTGAATAAAAAAATAAGAGGCGCATTTGTGTCTTATCACTAATAACTGGCCATTTTTATTATAAAAAAGTCCTTTTTTATAGTATGCTCCTCTGTACTTTGCCTCTGCCATTAAGCTCCTGTGGCCTGGAGTAAGCAGATGCCAATGGCTATGGCCTGCAGAGGCTTAAGGCCTGGAATTATTTCTGCCTTTAAGTTAACATTCCTTCAAAATGTGTGTCTCTTTTACCAAGGGAGCTCTGGATTCACATAGACGTGGACTGCATTAATGGCTCTAGTATACACATGCCCGCTGGTTGAGAGAGAGAAAAAGAGAGAGAGGTGGGCAGCGGGGAAGGAGAGAGGGAGACAGAGAGACAGAGAGACAGAGAGACAGAAAGATTGAGACAGACCTTAGTCACCTTTCTAATACTCAATGTCTCTAGTTAGAAATGCGGATAATACTTATCTCGCAAGATTGTTGTAGTGAAACAGTAGATAATCCATGAAAAACACTTAACAGTATTTTCTCCATTTTGGTTTCACAATATCAGCCTGTTGTCCAAATGTGTCTCCCGAATAGGCAGGTGCTTTCAGAAGCCTGCACAGGATACAGAGGTGAACAGAAGTAGCTTGTGGACTGCAAAGCTTGACAAGGAAAATTCACTAGAAAGATGACGCCCAGGGTGAGGCTGAAACCAAGAGCCAGACAGTTTACCTGAGGCAATAGGATGAAACCAGAGGTGCCAGGACTGGGCAAGGGAGGTGAGAAGAGAGGGTGGAGAGTGGACCTAGAGAAATTCTCTGAGATCCCAATGCATAGTCCCTGGGGTTCTTTATCCAGCTTCTCCCTTAGGTGGGGTGGAAGTGGCTTCCACCACTCCGTGCACCTGTTATCTCTCTTGCCCAGGCTGAAATCAAAACGGATTCTACTCTGTGAATTGTTATAAATAAAAACAAGTGAACAGAGCAGAAGCTGCTCCCACCTCGTCTCCAGCCTCTCCTCTCCTCACTCTAGCAGTGCTCATTTACTGCTGCTACTTGAGCATACTGTGCTCTTGCAGGCCTTAGCCTGCTGTGGGAATTAGAGCCCAGTGGAATCTGTGGGAAGTGTTAAATCTGGTTCTTTTCTCTTAGGCCCAGGAATGCTGAAAAATTGTTATCTCTTGAACTTAACTACATTTTCTCCAAAGTTCTCTTTGAGCCCTTCAGGGAAGAGAGAAAGGAATGCAATAGTAAAAACATGGTTAACAGTTCAGGGCAGGGCAGGGCAGGGCAGGGCAGGATGGGATGTCTCCTTCTGCTCTTATGGTGTCCTTAGATTCTTTATACCAGCAGATTGGGAGGAACTTGGAAGGTGGCATGGGTGGCATTTGTAGCCCACTGTGCCCCTTGCGTGTCCTGGTTATCGGACAATGCCTATAAAACAGGTATGAGTAGATAGAATGGACACTTGAACTTACTGCAACCATTCTCTAATTATGATCAGAGCTTAGGTCACTACTCCACAAACTCTGTGTGAAGGATCAGTCCACCACCTCCAAAATCCATTGCACAACAGTACTTTTGTAAAATACAATAAGATTGCTCTGGCAGTATCAGATAGCTGTAATAGTTCCTAAACATTCTCGCTCTCTCTACTTATCTCATTGTGGACCACTGTAGTGTAGGCAACGTGACCTTGGTGTGCTCTGTATGAGATATGAAAGTTCTCATCAAAAGCTTTTGTAAGGGAAAAATCACATTTACGTAAAAGAACTGATTATTAAAACAAAGCCAAAAACTTAATTTTACTACTTTGGCATTTTGTAAGAACAGACTGTAGTATGAGTGGTGCCTCTTAGAGTGGTAGAATGGGGTATGCAGCAGCCCTGCCCCATGTCCGTGATACACATATTCATTCTTCTGCCTGACATGTGCTGTTGCTGTGTGAAATATTTCACAGGCTTTGCTTGTCTAACCTTGCTACAGCTCACCCCACCACCTGACCATGTTCCCTCCCCCTCGGTATCATTTCTCTTTCTGGATGACACCAATGTGTAGAATATGTGCTGCTGTCACTGCTACACGTCGTTTGATATTGTAGTTTGTTCATGTGTCTCTTTACCACTAGAACTGTAAGCATCATAGTTGGTGAACTGAGAAGAAAGTGTATTTCTGGATGAAGTCAAAGAAAAGTAGAACACAGAAATAGAAGTGAGAGTACTGGCAGGGTGGGAAGGTTTGGCCAGGCATGTGTAGTGAGGGTTGAGATTCCTGTAGTAAGGACCAGCCATGTACGTTGTTACAGAGTTAGACTGCCGAAGCGGATGTTGGATGAAGTGTTATTGGCATCAAGGAAACAAAAACAATTTGAGGGCGGGCTTGGACATTGAAGTGTTCTGTGATGATGGCAAAACGGGAGTGGAAGGAAAACTGAGCCCCAGAACCAGTCAGGAGGGGTGCCTGAATGCTGTGAGTCTCAGAGGAGCACATACATTTGCCGGGGACTACCAACTAGCAGTGTAGATGCCAGTGTGGGAGCCACGAGAGTCCCTCATTATCTTTTGGATCCCACTGTGTGCAGGGAGTGAGTCCTTTTCAAAGTGGTGTTCTTGGAGAAAAATCAAGTTTCAGCTAAGGCAGAGAATGTAGGAAATGTTTCATAAAAGCATTTGAGGGCGAAAGTGTTGGAAAGGAATCCACAGGTCAGCAATTCAATCAAGCAACTATTTATTAATCAGTTACCACTGCCAGGCACTATGCAAGGCACTGAACACAGCGGCAGCAAACTCTCCTTGACTGTGGAGATGACATTGGGGAAAAGGTGGTTTTCCGGAGGGTCTTACATGTTGTGATCAAGGATAACAGAACAGAGAGGATATGGTTGAAAGGTCTTTAGGTTCTAATTTGTTCACTCTCAGGTTTCTAGTGAGAACATTTTAACCTGATATTTACATTAAGTATGAAAGCAGTGTGGTGCAGAACTGAAGAGCTGGGATTTGGGCTATTGTTTCATTTATTGATTAAATATTCAATGAGAGCCTACGATGTAAATGGCACTGGGTTGGGTCTGAGGCAAATAGACATGTTCGCATTATGTTTTAGCTCTGTAACCTTGGGCAACTTACTCAAACCATCTTCTGTAAAACCAGGTCGTTGTAATTCATGAAGCAAAGCTTTTTTTTTTTTTTTTAAAGCACAGTACCTGACACATAGTGCTAAATTAACGTATATAACGTGTATCATTAGGCTCAATTTGTCAAATTTTACTCTAATAAAAATGCCATAATATTAGTATCTCTGTTATTTCCTCTTATAATTTATCCCAACTAATTTTAATTAGCCAAAGTATGTGATTTTGTATATCTCTTCCAGCTAATTCCCTTACCCCAAATTTAATTGATTTAACATTGCATGTGAAGTTGTGGGAAATGGGAGAGATTTCTTTGAAATGTAACAGTCTTTAGCTTTTTAGATAAAAACAAAAAAGCAACTTCAGTCTCCCCTAAATTATAAGCTGTATTTGTAGACTGTTATTTTGAAAATAAATTGATCTGCTTTTTAAATTTTAACCTTTAATTTGAAACAAGTATGTTTAAAAGCAGCCTCCTCCTTTAATTAGATTGAACCACCTGTTTCTTGGAGCCGGTTACTAGAGAGTGTTATTGTCATTGAGTTCTGCTCTCAGAGATCCCAGCAACATATTTGTATACTGGCTAATAATTTGATCGTGTTCCTGATATATAAAAAATTCATGGCACAACTAAAACCCAGACAGTGTATTCAGGTCTTCTCTTTCATTTGCCTGTGACAAGCAGGTTTCACCTCTACTGCTAGCACCACCTTTTTTCTCTGTCTTCAGTCTTGAGTTACTAAAACCAGAAAACATTGGTTTTGATGTTGTTGTTTTACATAAGAGTATATAATCAAACTGCTAAAATATTAAAATATGGTTTAATGATATATTGTTTTCACGATGGTAGAAAAGAAGAGCCTTTCATGTGAAAGACTAAACAGCTTAAATAGTTGTATTGTTAGACTTCTTTCAAGGAATTATGAATGTTATCTTTATTGACCTCCATAAAAAAGGTAGAACTGCCCCTCTCCTTAGATATTTTAAAATAGGATTCCAAGTTAAAGCACCCCTTTAAAAGCAGATGTAGATAATTCCGCATGTTTGTTGTATAACATAGAGTAATAGGAAACCAGACACAAAGACATGGCTTTGATGCTGTGAGGTTGTTTTTCAGAGCTACATTTCAGCAGGTTGCTGAGTGGTGATCTGCAGTAGAAACTGGGAACTTACATTTACCATAGCTACTCCTGTGGTTTTCTAAAAATAAACTGCTACTTTTGTGTTACTTTTTTATTTAGTATTTTCACATTATTCAGATTTTGTGGACCTATTAGAGTGTTGCTTTTCTTTTCTTCAGCGCATTTATATGAAGGGGATGATTTAATCTATTTTAAATTCTTAGATTTGAGAGCTGTTCTTGGAATTAGAATAACAAAAAGGCTTATAATCCAGAATTACATTTTATTGATAAAAAATAAACATGTTATATCACATAGTAATTACTTTAGAAGTTAAATTTTTTCTTTAGTTAAATAATCCTGTTAGAAGGGAGACCTTTATGTAGTTGGTGGGACTGATGTGTCTTGGATGGTGGTTGTTGCTGCAGGAGAGTCACACTGTCTTTCTCATCCTGGACACAGACTCTAAGGCAGAGATCGTTATATTTGAAGGCTGCCTATGAGTCCTGTTAAAAGATAAACAGAGGCATATCAACATTTTTATTTGAGCAAAAAATCGATTCGAATTGGGCAATATCCAATTTAGCAGATAGAAAGGAGCTCTGAGGAGCTTTACCAAATGAAAGACTTAAAATATGCAGCAGAGAGTGGGAACAAGAAAGTTATCCTGTACAAAAAAAAATGGGTTGGTTATTGGAAGGTTACTTTCTTTTAGAGGATGCTATTTTTCCCTATTATTATTTTCATCCTCAATTTTGAAATTATGTTAAATACTTTATACACTAAATTCTAACAGTGTAAAGACAATTATTTATAGTAATTTCTAGTACCAGCATTGTTATTCTATACATACTCTTATAGATGAAGCACTTAAATTGTTGTTTAATAATGTGCAAAGTATTCTTTACATTTTAATCCATCATTCAAATTTTCTGTGCCCAAAATTATAAAATGATTTAAATTTTGATGCTTTTAACAGTCAATTTGAGTGTTTCAGATTTTTTTTTCTTTTTTTTTTTTGATATCAGGAAACATTTATTAGAAAATTTTCACCCTGAACTGGTGTGGGACGTGATGTGGTGCTACCACTCATTAAAATTGACTGGTGGAAATACAGTCGTTTCCGAAGGGTCCTTGTGCAAAATGTATAAAAAGCA
The DNA here is from genome assembly GCF_000151845.1 of Pteropus vampyrus. Taxonomy (NCBI): domain Eukaryota; kingdom Metazoa; phylum Chordata; class Mammalia; order Chiroptera; family Pteropodidae; genus Pteropus; species Pteropus vampyrus. The sequence goes on along the minus strand of NW_011888989.1, from coordinate 2,087,041 downwards.
TTTCTGATATGACTTCTGCTCTGCCTCTGCCCCTTGACATCCCAATCCAGTTGAATTTTGATTTAAATTTAAATATTATCTCCTTCCCTTTTCAGCTAGAAATTTGAAAATACTGTGTTGCCACCCAAATTAATGGAGAAGTATCTAGAAATATCATAAACCATAATAATATTTGTTTACACATGGAATTAACTACATTTCTAGAAATTATTTGCTTGCAGTTTAGTTGGGTTTATTATTTCTCTTTGTTTCTCTTTGGAGAGGGGAAAAAAACCTTAATATTGGGAAAAATCAATTTAACGTAGATTGTAATGACTACCATCTATATACTTTTCCGATGTCTGCAAATTAAACAAAAGATTAATGATGCAGATATACCTAAGGAAGATGCTCAAAACTGCATAAGTCATGTTTGCTTGGTTTACAGAATTGTATTATTAAATGTTATACTCTTTTTCAGTTATGGAGCCTATAAAGAATAAAAAGATCTAGTTATACTGTTAGTATATACCAGAAACTCAGTGAGACTAGCACTGTAAGCAGTCTAATAGTAGTATGTGAGGTGCTTTGAGGGTCATTAGGAAGGGATAGGGTGAGATGAGAAGGGCCAAAGGAGATGGGCGTGGATGGAGGGAGAGATGAGAAGTGAAGGATTTGCTCATTTTCTCCATTTTAATTTGAAATCATTTTCAACTTCCCATATCTTCAGCAACAATAAAGCAGTCAGGGTCTTTTTGGGGGGGGAGGGGCTTTTAATGATTGAAGTCATGTTTTCCACTATATATTAAGTTCAACTATTAAAAATTTTCTCAAATAAAATCTTTGTGAATTAATATCCATGTTTCTTATAATTGTGATCAGTGTGTACATATGCCTTTTATATCATTTAAAGATTTTTTTATTATAAAATTCTAACCTGCTCATTATAAAGAATTCAAATAGTACAAAAGGGTATAAAATGAAAATTAAGAGTGCTTGTTTCTTTCATTGTTCCAGTCCTAGTCCTAGAGAGAAACATAGTTAATGGTTTTTTGATACTTTTGTGGACATTTTAATGCACATACATATTTAGTTGGAATTAAAATTATATCCAACTTTGTAGTTGCCTCTTTCACTTAATAGTGTATCATGTACTACTATTCATGTCCTTACATCTAGTGGTACCTCATTCTTACTTTAATGACTGAATAGTATTCTGTTATAGATACATATTAAATTTTATATAACAAGGGTGTTTAAATTTTCGGTACATGTATCTTTGTATAATTGTGCAAGTTTATCTATAGGATATATTTCTAAAAGTGGAAGTGCTTAGTCAAAGGTACGAGCATCTGAAATTTTATAGGCATTGTTAAATTGCCCTCTAAATGCAATACTAATTAATATTTTCATCTTGTATTTAACATGGTATAAAACACTCAATATTACAGAACTTTTATATGTGTATCAATTCAATGTGTCTGTCAGTTATGTTTTAGTTGGCATTTTTAAAAATTTATTAGTGAGGCTTGGCATTTTTTCATTGTTGTTGACCAGTTATATTCATTTTTCTGTGAACTACCTGTTCAATTGTTAGTTCCTTATTGATTCGTTAAGTGTTTTAACTCTGAAGTCAGATAGCTTGGGGTTCAAATTTGGGCTTTGCCATTCATTAGTTGTTTGACCTCTTTGAACATCAGTTTCTTTTCTGTAAAATGTGGTAGAAGAGTACCTTACTCATGGGGTCTTGTTAATTGATAAATGAGATAATGTAAAATGCCTAAAATATTTCCTCAAGTATAGTATAGCTGTGTGTGAGGAAAGCTCAAGTAATTTGTTTTATCATCTGCTTGTAGGACTGTAGGTGACCTATTTAGATTTGTCTTTTTCTATTGAGAAACATTACCATTTTGTGATAGAATAATACTTTACACATGGAATGACAATAAATAACAATACCAGACAAACATTGCTTCTCTTCAAAAGAATGGAACTGTTATCTTGCATATCAATGTCATCTACTAAAGGAAAAATCCCCAAAGAAGAGATAATCTTGTGTATTCATACCACAAATTTTTCAAAGAGATAAAGTGGGAGGCTAAAGGTCACTGTAATTTTCTTCTTACAAACTCTTTTTTGATGTTGTTTCTTCAGAACATTAAGAGCAGCCAGCCACGTGGTTCCCACATACTATGCAAAATTACTGCATTTTACAATCAGATTGGATGTTTTTTCTAGACTTGTGTTTTTGATTTGTAAGCGGATAACTTTTTTGTGCAAAACTGTTTATTTTGAGAATGTTTATACTCTGATAACTATAGATGGCTTTTGTATATGGTTGCTTGTGTTATCATGTCAGTTAAATTAAAAAACTTTGCTCATTAACTCACATTTGCAAGACTGTTCTTTGCGTACTGTGAGATTGCTAATGATGAGGAAAATATAACTTATGCCCAAGCCCCTGGAATTGCTGACTGTGTATCCTGGGCTATTCCATCAGACAGTTGTAGGACAGCACAGCACAGTTGGGCCATGGTTTTTGCCACCCACTCTGATTCCATTATACACATTCTACAGAGAGCCAGAGTACAAAGGGACAGACAGACATTCCGCAGAGTGAGTATGTGCCTTCAGTAGGTGAGGAGGAATGGGAATCTACCTTTCCTGCTGGCCTCTCAGGTCCTGCATGCCTCTCAGAGTCTGGGCATTTCTGGGGTTTTAAAGATATCCATTTTCCACATGTGTGGCTTCTAAATGTAAGCGAGCAACAACTTCTGGTACTCAACAGAAGAGAAAGCAATTAGTTTTAATGCTGGAAGGAAAATCCGCTGTTGTGGACTTATTGTAGGGCAGCATGGCCATGTTCAGCAATAGTTTCACATGGGATTTTCAAAAATAACATTTACTATTGGAGATTTTTGCCTCATATATTGTATTTTGAATTCAGCCACCACATAATGTTATTACACTGAAATAAAGATACAGATAAAGTGTGTTTATGTTCCTACACAAAAGAAAACTTTTAATCCTAACTTTTGTGCTTGGGGAAAGTTTCAGGGAGGATGTGACATTTGTGCAGATCTTTGAGGGAAGGGTAAGATTTCGATAGATGGGAATGGAGAGTGGAAGGGCTAAATTTCCCATTGAGCAAAACCACATGAAATAATATTGTGTTGAGAGAATAATAGTGAATAGTATAATAAAGTTAGAAGTTTGTGGGCTTCTAATAGTATAATAAAGTTAGAAATTTGTGGGCTTAGAGTATAGTAGGAGGAAAGTTTCAAAAAATAGATTTGAATCAGATCAAGGAAGACCCTTAAAAGTAATGGCAAGAGTTTGGATTTTGTCTTCTGTATCATGGGAAGCATTAAAAAGTTTTGGTCAGAGATGTACCATGTTTAGGAATCTCTGGATGGAATCCTGAAATTTAAAAATAGATCCATATTATCCACGCCTCTTTCACCTTGATTATCAATAACTCGGGAACAAACTGAGAAGAGTTGATCTCTTTCTGGGCATAGTAACATGTAACCATCAAACTGCTTTACTAAGATGTGTGAGTGAGGAGGAATTGAGGGAGGTAGAATTAGACTGTCAGCCCATTGTGCTGTTATTAACATATGTATTATATATGTTATAAACCCAACAGTTTAGTGTTATAACTATTGCTTTATGTAGTCTTGTCTTTTAAAGTAAAAATTAAGAGAAAAAGAGCAAAAATATGTATTTATACAGTCTTTTATATTTACTCACATATTTACCTTTTCCGTTACTCTTCATTTCTTCCTGCCAGTTTGAGTTAGCATCTGGTGTTGTTTCCTTTATGCCTGAAAGACTGCCTTTAGTATTTTTTATAGGACACATCTGCTTGTCACAAATTTTCTCAGTCTTTATCTGAGAATGAATTAATTTTACCTTCATTTTTAAAGGATAGTTTTGCTGGATATAGAATTCTTGTGAGACAGTTTTTTTCTTTCAGAGATTTGAATATGCCATTAATGCCTTCTGCTCGTTGTTTCTGATGAGAAGTTAACCATTAATTGTTTTATTGTTCCCTTATATACAAAGATGATTTCATTTTGATGATTTTCTTTGTTTTTGACTTTAACAGTTCAAACCTAATGAGCTCTTCTAGTGAATTTTTCATTTCAGTAATTGAAAAATTAAAACACTAGAATTTTACTTGGTTCTTTTTCGTAATTTCTACCTCATTATCGAGGTAAAGGTATTTGTTGAGTTATTGTCATTATATTTTAATCCCTTAAACATGATTTCCTTTATTTCTTCGAACAAATAGCTGCTTTGAAGTCTTTGCTAAGTCTAGTAGCTGGGCCTATTCAGAAATAATACCTATTAACTGCATTTTTCCTGAGTATGGATCACACTTTCCTGTTTCTCTGCTGTTCTTTCCTGTTTCTTATAAGTTTGTTGAGAACTGGCATTTTAGATTATATTTTGTAGCAATATTGAATTCTGATTTCCTCCTTCTTAGCATTGTTGTTGCTATTTTTTTATTTAGTAATTTTCTTAGGCTAAGTCTATGAACTCTGACTCTATCATGGTATGTGGCTGTTAATGTCTCTTTTTTTTTTTTAATTAAAAAAAAAAATTTAACCCTGGCTTTCCAAAGTTAACCCCTGTTAGTGCATGGCTTAGTCATCAGCCAGTGATTGGTTAGAAGTTATACTCTCACACCTTGAGCTGATGAATATGTGTGTGATTTGAGACGCATATTCATATTTCAGATAGTTTCAAAGCGTGCCCCAACTTCTGTCACCTTTATCGTCTCTGAATGTTTTATGGACAGCCAGTATGGATGGCTTGGGTCCTGTCCAGTTTCTCCAGCATGCCTGTACAGCCTTCCAGTCAGCCATGGATGTTTAGAGAGCTTATGAAGCTCCTCTGTGCTGTCTCATTTTTTGGTTTAATTTCTGGTTAATTTGTCGGTCTAATGTTTCTGTAACCAGGACCACAACCTCACGTTAGGCAAGCTGCTTGCCTTCCTGCTTGTCTGACACTGAGGTCACCATTACTAACTGTGATGCTAGAGATGGTTTGTTTTTCTTTTACACTCTACTCTCATACAAGTTAGTCTCTTCCAGCAGCAGCAGAGCTGGTAGAACTACCCTGCTTGAGATAGGGGATCTGGATAGCAGTCCCAGGCAGTAATGCCATAGACTCCTCATGAAATAATTTGAAATATATTTATCTTTTTTTGTCCCCAGTTCTTGGTGCAGAGCTCCTAAAGTTCTTATAATTTCCTAAGTACTAAGATCACTAGGACCATCTTTTCTCTTCTAATATTGGTCTTTGACCTTGGTTCCTGACGTGGAACTTCTAAATCCTTTGGAATTTCCTGGGTGATAGGACTGTCTTTTGTTCTAGTGAGACAACTCTTGGTGGGCTCCTGGATAGTTTCAAGATGGGGGCTGGTCATCAAAAAGACCAAGCCATGATTAGAAACTTAGAACTTTCAGCTCTATCCACACTCAGTCTCCCGGGAAGAGGAGAGGGGCTGGAGATTGAGTTAATGATCATCATGTCTATGTGACGAAGCCTCCATAAGAATCTAAAAAGTACAGGGTTCAGTGAGCACACCGACATGCTGGAAGGGTAGCATACTCTAACTCCACTGGGACAGAAGCTTCTACCCTCAGGGCCCTTCCAGACCTTGCTCTATGTATCTCTTTATTTGACTGTTTGTCTATATCTTTTATCATATACTTTATCATATAATAAACTGGTAAATGTGTTTCCCTGATTTCTGTGAGCTGTTCTAGCAAGTAATAGACTCTGAGGAGGGGGTTGTGTTAACCTCTAGTTTGTAGCCACGTCAGACAAGGTGTGGGTAATCTGGGTATCTACTACTTGCCATTGGCATCGGAAGTGGGGAGCAGTCTTTTGGGCCTGAGCCTTTACCTTGTCAGATCTGATAGATAGTGTCCAGGTACATCCAGGAAGATAGTGTCAGAATTGGATTGAATTGTAGGACACCTAGCTGGTCTTGGAAAATTGGCCAGTGTGGGAATAAACCTATGCACCTTGGGTCAATGTTCTGAGTGTGGTAGTAGTGTGAATAAATGAAAAACACTCCTGTGTTTTTCCTGTACACTCTCACTGTTCTAACTTGAAGTTCATTAATTTTCCATGAATCAATGCTTCTCAATTTGTTGTATGTCTTTAATTAAATTCCAGAATCCTAAAATGGTTTTTTGTGAAAAAACTTTGTTTTGTTTTATCATTGCTTTTAGGATGAGGATTTGCCATACTCCTCACTCTGCTGTACTGCACCTCTGAAGATGGTTTTTAAGTATTCAAGTTATAGAGGAAGCCATTATATTATAATATTGAGATAGACATTAAGTCAATATTTTTATTTTATGTGAAATTTTTATTAGAAAGAAAAATTTCAGTCTTACAGTAGTATTATTATTGAGATTATTTTTCACAAATTCTTTCTAAGAAGTTTTAGTGCCTTAATTCTGCCATTTGTAGAAGCTGTATGTTTTTAGGAAGTATTAAATTATAAAAGTAATTTTGTAAAAGAATTAGATGCATATAAAAGGCTGATTATTACTATTACTAAAAATAGTAACAAGATAGCTGTTACTATTATTAAGCCTTTTTTGTGTTTCAGATATGAATGTTTTGGGGAGCTTTACAGTCATTTCTTAAAAAAAAAAACAACAACTTTATTTCCGATTACAAACATTCTCCGTTGAAAATGAGGATACCCAGGAAGGCACAAATAGGAAAATTGGAATAATCAGAGTCATACTACCAAGAAACAACTACCATATAAACTTTGATGTTTACCCTACCAGACTTCATGCATACTTTATATGAGCCCAAACCATGTACCTGTCTTTAAACCTCCTTAAAAGCAAACAAAAAACTAGTAAGATTTGGTGAACATTTTCCTATTTCATAAGATATTCTTATAAAACATAATTTTTAAATGACTGCATAGTATATCAGTAGTATGTACAGATATTTATTATAATTTATTATTTGTTTACTGTTGGGAATTGAGGTTTCTTCTATTTTCAACTCATTATCTCTTCAGTCAGATCACTTGAAGACTACTTGCTTAATTGGGCATGAATATTTTCAAGGCTTTTAATATTTTTAGACTGATTCTTCCATCTCCACCCCCACTCCCAGGTTAGTGTTTCACCAGCAATGTATGAAAAAGTTCACTAATCTATGCACCCTCTTAAAACTGGATTGTATTTAAAAACAAGTAACTTTGCTAATTTATTAGATTTAAAGTGTTTAATTGCTGTTTTATCTTATTTCCATATCTCCTATCTTATTGTCTTTGTTTCTTTTTAATTAAAAATTCATTTAAATTCATTGTCATTTATCGCCTCACAGATCTTGACTTTTTAAAAAAGTTTTCCTTCAAAAAATAGAAATGAAAATTTTCTTGAAGAAGAAAATCCTATTAGGCTACTTATAAGAATTTATATCTTTTGAATTTAAGTAATGAGAAAGCTTGACTGAATTGCATTTACTTATAAATATTGTATTTTTTAAGTCTTTGGATATTGATACACATTGTTCTGTCACATGCTTTTCTAAAAGAGCATTGAAATTCTTAATAGACTTCTGATAATCACATAAAGAGGCTTGATTGAAAAACGATCTCCAAATGCTCACATTTGGAAGTTCTATTATTAAATCTGGAAGCCAAGCATTGACTAAACTATTTTCTTATAATTCTGGCTATATTTGTCCAAATTTAACATCCTAGAACCATCTGTCAAATAATACTAATTGTGAAAATTTATTAACAACTTAGAAGATTCCCTATGGTGATTTTATCCCTGTTATTCTCTTATAGTTATATGTTAGGCAGTATTAGTCTCAAAAACAGTAAACAAAATTATTCAGAAGCTTTAAGTAGGTCTAGCTCTATTGCATCTGAAGGGCAAAATTGTATTTTGATAAATGTGGGTATATCATTCATTAGCAGCTAGTACTTATATTCATATTACTTTAATGTAGGTCAAGGTTTCAGGCCAAAATAAAATTCCACAAGATGATCAAATTATCTGAACTATTAGAACATTCGCACAAACTCTTGGGAAGCTGTTGGCTTTTTAATCGAAAGATCAGAATTCTTTTTTGATTTCTCCTTGGCTATTAATTTCTAAAAACCTATAATATTCATCAAATTTAATGCTCAGAAATTCTCATTTTATTTTGGCCAAGCACAAAATAATTTCTATTACAGTACTGTCCTCTAGTACAGATAGATCCACTTAACTGTCTGTTATTTAATAGTTCTAGAAAATATCATTGAGGAATTGTAGTGATTAGTAACAAACATATTTGGGGTTTAAAATATTAATAGTTATCAAAATAATTCTTAGAATTATTCTTCAGGCTCTTTGTTTTGTATTTATTGACCCTATTCATAGTCATTTGTAAGTTTTTATACTTTCTCTTAAAGAAAATTTACTTGGAATAGATTATTTGAAAAATACACAGAAATCAGGTCCTTAGATTACATGCACTTGCCTTACATGCTTGGACCTTACACACTGTTAATTTTCGTATACCCTTACTGATGAAGTAAGTATTAGTAGCTACAGAGGACATTGTTCCATGTGAGAGAGGGTAAGGGCTCCTGGTGTATCCTCTGTTCTCTGAATCCCACAGTATGAACAATGGAATTATGTAGAGTATTTGAGCCTACTGGATTTTAGATTCTTCCTCACAGATACATTCCATATTGACATGATTCTTTTTACAAACCTATTGAATATTGCGCCATGTTTCTTATAAAGAGTTAATTATTAAAAGAAGTGGTAGATGTTTTATAGACTGCACATGTGTAGATCATGTAGTAGAAAGGGAAAGAAGTAGGAACTAATATAAAATAATATTGAATGTCAACTGTAATAGAAAAACATGGATTCAGGTTAGACATAGTGATTGCTTCCACATAGTTTATAACTAAAAATTTAAAATACTTTGGAACCCAAATGCAGAATAAAGACTTAACATATACACATGGATTCTGACATAGTTAAGGCTTTGTTTTTCCTTTGGAGTTTTTGAAGGAAAATTTATACATTTAAATAATTACAGTAAACAAAATTAAACAGATTAAATAATGTTTTGTTTTCTGTAGCTTTAATAATACAAAAATAGCAAGTGATGAGCAAATTCCCATTTGTGTGAAGCTTTCTGTTGCTGTTTATGTATCTCAGTGACACTGATCCAGTAGTATATCCTGAACATGAGTTCGTTTGTGAGGTATGAATGATAACTGATTATATAGTCACTTAAAGATGAGTAGTATATAGGTGGAAGAAAATTATTTTTAGAAACATAATAGCAGAGGAAGGAATTTGTAAATTATGTATTCTTATTTGAAATACCTCTTGTTAAAGTACAACAAAAACAATGCTTTTGTAATCAGAGCAGTTTAGTGAAATGTTTAATACAGTATATCTGAAATACTTATGAGACAATAGAATGTTTTATAGTAGAAGTAGCAAGAAAAATTTTTATAGAAATTTTTCAGGATTGGTAATTTTATGTCCGAGATGATTTAGGAACCTATGTGAATGAAGATTTAAAACAGTTTTATAGAGAACCAGAAGTAGTTATTAATAAGGGCTGATTCTTAAAGCCCCATTGATAACCTTGGAGATTAAGTGGAAAATGTGTTTCTGTCATTTCACCAGACAAAAGATTATATAGTCTTGGCTAAAATCTTTTTAGTAAAATTCTGCTGACAAGAATATAGCTGATCTGGGAATTAAATATTCACTTAAGTACTATTTAATGAAGGCAGCCAACATTTCTGCAACATAGGTACAGGATGTCTTTATATTGCTCTTTTTTTGTAGCCGAAATATAGGCAATAACACGGGTACATTATAATAATTTAATAGTTTGATGCAGGGAATAGTAAATTAAGTTGTATGTTAAATAGCAAAATAGTCAATTAATATTTAAAAGGTAGCTTTAAGAAAATTGTAATAATTCTGTTTAAAGTTTATGAGCCTTCCTCTGTAGATTTTTAAGTTAACTCCCCTTCTCCCCACTCCCCGCCAATCCCCTGTTTTTAAGAAAGCTGTGAGGCTGATTTAAATTCCCCTTCTAAGCCTCTGATGGAAAGAGTGAGAGAGAAGAAACCTTGGGTTTAGGGCGGTCAGGTGGTTTCATTTGGTCATTGGGGCTCTTTACAACATTCTGGTTTTCTCTCCTCTGCGCACATGGTGAGATTACACTTCTCCATATCCTTGAAGTTAGGAATGGCTGTGTCACTTGTCCTGTGAAATGTGATATATGTATTCCTTTTAGGCAGAAGTGACAACTATCACTTGTAGGCAGGAGCTTTAGACGTTTAGGGGAGGAAAAATTCTCCTGTACCCTCTTTGGGTCTCTGGCTGGGCCTAAGTATTAAACTGACATAAGAGTAACAGGGGGACAGGAAAGAATGGCATAGATGATAAAGGCTCTGTTCATCCCTCTTGCGACCAAATCAAAGTTATGATAGAAATAAGGAGCAAATAACAAAGAAAGACACCTGGGATTTAGATGAACAGAAGCACTACAACTAGGGAGAAAAATAATTAATCATCCTGCAACAGTAGAAGGTAGGGGTGAAGACGCAAGGCTGCCTGGTCCCGAGCAGCTGAGTGGTACAGAGGCTACAGGCAGCAACAGTTGGCAGCTGTAGACACCTCTTACAGGGGGCCATGTCTGCGAGCAGACTTTCGCAGTGACAGACCTGCTTACTCTGAGCATCAGCTCCAGGTTGGCTACTCAGGGGGCACCAGAGACTTACAGGAGGACACTGAGTTGGAGCAAGGGCCAGAGGTGAGGTTCTCTCTTGGGTGGAAGTGCTGGGCTGTATCCATTGTTACTCTGTTGAGCCCTCCCCACTCCCAGTGTACGGATGCAACTGAGACATCATCAAACTGGATGACAGAGGTCGCTCTTTCCAGAGGATTCTCTTAAACTCCATCTCCCCCAATTCATAGCCCCACCCAGGCCACGTCTAGGTGTGTCCTTGGTGAGTCAGGTACTCCTTGCTGAGCAGTGCCAAGCTAGTGGCAGTTGGCCTCGATTTCTGATGTTGTTTTTTGAGGTGATTATAAGCTCAGCATCTGTGGATTGCTTGCTGAATCTTAACAGGTAGCCCCAGAGGGGCACAGGATTGGGCTAACATTGGATTGCAGTTGAACTCTCAGGACTGTGCTATCAGACACCTAGCCACATTAATAAGACTGGGAGACCTAGGAGCTTTGCTTAAGACATAGAAACAGGCACAGAAAGGCAGCCAAAATGGGAAGACAAAGAAGCAGAAACCATATGAAAGAACAGAACAGAGATCCAGGAATAATGGAATCAAGCAGTGTAACAGAGGCAGAGTTCAAAACACTGCTTATAAATATAGTCAGTGAACTTAGGGGAAGTGTAGATGCATTTATAAGAACTTTAACAAAGAGATAAAAAACATAAAAATGGAAATAGAAATTACAAAAGGGACCCAATCAGAAATAAAGAACACATTATCTGAGATGAAGAATATATTAGAGGGAATCAACAGAGTGAATAAAGAAGAGGATTGAAACACCGATATAGAGGATGGAGAAGCCAAAGACACTCAATCAAAATGGCAAGAAAAAAGAAGCCAAGACTATAATTATAATTTAAGGAGCATATGGGACACTAGTAAAGGTAAATTATCCATGTCATAAGGGTACCTGAAGGAAAACAAGATGTTAGCTATTTGAAGAAACAATGATGGAAAACTTCCCTTACCTGGTGAAGGAAATAGACATCAAACCCCAGGAAGCTCACAGAGTCCCAAGAAAGAGGAACTCAAAGAGGCCCACGTCAATTAAAATGCCAAAGGTTAAAGACAAAGAAAGAATCTTAAAAGCAGCAAGAGAAAAGCAGTTAGTTACCTACAAGGGAGCATCCATAAGACTGGCAGCTGATTTCTCAAAAGAAACTATGCAGGACAGAAGGGCTTGGCACAAAATATTCAGCATGATGAAAACCCAGGATCTACAACCAAGAATACTTTATTAAGCAAAGCTGTCATTTATAGTTGAAGGACAGATAAAGAGTTTCCCAGACAAAAATAATCTAGAGGGATTTATCAACGCCAAGCCAGTATTATAGGAAGTGTTGGAGGGATTTCTTAAAGAAGAAAAAACATGTATCAAAAACAGGAATAAAGAATGGTAACAACTACATTTCTATCAACAATTACCTCAAATGGAAAAGAATTAAGTGCTTCAACCAAAAGACAGAGGGGCTGAATGGATAAGGAAACAAGACCCCTACATATGCTGCCTATAAGAGACTCATTTCATATTAAAAGACACAAGACAGACCAAAAGGAAGGGGATAGAAAAAGTTATTGCCTTGATGGACCTAGAGGTTATTGTGCTGAATGAAATGGGTCAGATAGAGAAAGACAAATACCACATGATTTCATTTACATGTGGAATATAAAAAAATAACAACAACAAACTCAAATAAAGAGAATATTTTAAGGGCTACTAAATAGGAGGGGGGTTGAGGGAACAGTGAAAAGGGGCAAAGAGATTAAGACGTACAAATGGATAGTTACAAAATAGACATGGAGATACAAAGCGTAGCATAAGGAAAATAGTTAATGTTGTAATAAATATGTAAAGGGGAGAGGAGTACTAGATTTAGTGGGGTGATCACTTTCTGAGTTCTATAGATCTCTAATCACTATGTTGTACAACTGAGACTAATATATTATTGCATATCAACTATAATTGAAAAAAAATTGAATTGTACAATGTAAATACATGCAACTGTCTATTATATTTCAATAAAGCTGGGGAAAAAAAGTCACAGGAGAAAAGCATACACATTTTATTGAATTTTTACATGTCTTTGGGAGCCTTCACAAGAAAATGAGGACCCAAAGAAGTGATCAAAGCAGGAAGCTTTTATACTTTTTAGACAAGGAAGGAAGGAAGGAAGGAAGGAAGGAAGGAAGGAAGGAAGGAAGGAAGGAAGGAAAGAAGGAAAGAGGGAGGGAGGGAGGGAGGGAGGGAGGAAAAGTCAGTAATGAAGAAGTAATAAGGTTGGTTTATGGAATCCTTCTCAGCCCAAGATTCCCTGTCTCTAGTGATAAGGATGTCTCCCTTCCTCCTGGTATGGGAGATTGATCTCCTGCTCTCAAGGTAGGGGGAAGTCAGAGTGATCTTCCTGCTTCTGCAGGTTTCCCAGACTCCTTCGCTTAAGATAGTCAGTATGCCAACGTGCCATGTTTTGGGGTGCCATGTCTTAACCCCTTGAGGAGCTAATGGGCAGTTTGCCACAGTCTTGGGAACTAGTTGGCAGCTCCATTAGCCTGCAGCATTTGTAAAGACCACATAGAGCAGAGTACCCCCTGTCCTGAGATGGACATAGTGTGAACAAGAAGTAAACTTCTATTTTTTAAGTCACTAAGATTGGGGATGCTTGTTACGATAGTTTAAGCCAGCCTATCCTGACAGATGCATTATCCATAAGTCTAAAGATCAAAAGAAGATAATACTTTTCTCCTTACTTAACATAACTATTCATTCCTTCAAACATTTTTGTTAACATTTGCTCTGTGACACTGTTTTAAGTGTTAAGAATACAGCAGTAAACAAAACAATACCTCTTGTCTCAGTAAACTTCTTCCTGTTTTTCATTAACTATTTAGGGAGTTCTCTTGTCCTGTGAATCCTTCTGTCCTCTAAGCAGCTGGTCACTCCTTTCTGTCCTGTGCTCCTACAGTGCTTTGTACATACTTTCATCATGGCACTAATATTATTGCTGATTAGTCTATTTCTACCTTGCTTTCTAGGCTATGATTGCCTAGAAAACAAATGGTTCATATACAGTATGTAGTTATATATAATATTTAAAGTAATATAAAATATATAAACAAAAAGTTCTATACTATTTACAATATGTAATGATAAAATTATGCTCTGCAACATTCTTTTACTCTGTATCATCTCTCACATTTTAAATATTCGTAGAGGGTAAATTTTTTCCCTTTGTAGGAAGGCATTTCCACTTCAATAAGCTGTTTAACCATATTAAATCAGAACTATATTATCTAATATATCTGTGCTTTTATAATACCTTTATTTTAAGCTGGTTATAACTTAAGTATGCTAAAATCTTAGTATATTGAGAACACTGGAAAAGTAAATTTTATATAGTTTATAGAAGTCAATTTTTTTCTTGTCTAATGGCCTTTAAACCACGCAGTGTCTCTGTACAGGCCACATTTTGCCTTTTATTCTATTTTGACAAATTTTTATTGAGGGTCTACTCTGTGCCAGGTGCTGAGGCCTAGTGGCTCGTGGAGTTCAGTCTGGTTCCTTTATATTTTGTTAGCTTCGTTAAAGCTAACTTGGGTTATGTAAACTTACCCAGTGCAGAGTTGTTTTGACTGTACTGATTTTTTATACATTACCAACAAAGTATAGTGGGCACTTTGTGAAAGACCCTGGGAGTTGGTGTGGTATAAGAAGGATACTTGGTCTTTGTCTTGGGTGGCTGGCACAGAGCTTCTAAAACCCTTGGAATCTCGTGAGTGATAAAGTTTCTTTGGCACGCTAACAAGGTTATGCATGGTAAGGAGCTTCTAGATAGCTGCAGAACAGGGGCTGGTTGCCAGAAAGACCAAATTTTGATTAGAAGCTTGGAACTTTTGGTCCAACCTCGGACGAGGAGAAAGGGGCTAGAGATTGAGTTAATCACAAATGGCCAGTTATTTAATCAGTCGCGCCTATGTGATGAAACCTCCATAAAACCCCCTAAAAGGTTCCTAGCCTTTTTGGCTCCAAGGACTGGTGCTCCTATGAGAATCTAATACCTGATGATCTGAGGTGGAGCCGATGTGGTGATGCCAACGCTGGGGAGCGGCTGCAAATACAGATGAAGCTTTGCTCACTGGTCCGCCGCTCACCTCCTGCTGTGTGGCCCGGTACCTAACAGGCCACGGACCAGTACTGGTTTGTGGCCCGGGGGTTGGGGACCCCTGCCCTAAGTGACAGGGTTCAGAGAGCTTCTAGATTGGTGAACACATCAAGGTTTTGGAGGGTGGCAAACCAGAGAGGGCATAGAGGCTCTCTGCTTCCCCATATCTATGCTTCCCTTCCTTTTGGCTGTTCTTGAGTTGTATCCTTTATAATAGACCAATAAGAGTAAGGAAAACACTTTCCTGAGTTCTGTGAGTTATTCTCGTGAATTATCGAATTGAAAAAGGAGATAGTAGGAACCTCCAGTTTATCGCTGGGTGGTCAGAGTATAGGTAGCCCGGAAATTGTGATTGTCTTGTGGGACCGAGTCCTTTAACTTTGGGCTCTAGCTAATTTTGCGTGGGTGGTCTCGGAATTGAATTGTTGGACACCTAGTTGATGTCAGAGAGTTGAAGTGGTGTTGGAAAAGATAATACATATTCAATGTCAGGAGGAGAAAAAGAACCTTTATTACCCCATGTAGGTTGGTCAGTCTGTCTCTCTGTCTGTCTGCCTATCTATCTATCTATCTATCTATCTATCTATCTATCTATCTATCTATCTATAGAATTACAAGAAGAAATTGAGGGCAAACCCCAGAAGATGCAAAGTCAGTATAGATTTCACTTTCCTGTTCTGTCCTACAAACTGTGACATGTGTCTGGATATACCAGTGTAAATTACACTGTTTGCACAGTGAGAATCTACTTAAATTCTTGGACCATTCTACATGACTAATGTATCATTCAAATACATATATGCACAACATAACAAAACCTCAATATAGGGTTCACTTAAACAGTAAGGCTCTGTCCTTCACTACTGTGTAATTGCCAAGCAAAGAACGGAGCATATCGTTTCAAGCTTAATTTCAGATTGCCCAGGAGGGATGGGGCAAATCCATTTCAGAAATAGTATGAGGCAGCTCATTATCTTGAGACTTTAATTTGAGGGTTCATCCAACCGTAGAACCTTTCATCCATTCATTCATTGTACAGATATTTATTGAGCTCCTAGTGTGTATGCCAGGCCCCTTGGTGAACAAGACAAAAGGTCCTTATTTTCACTATCCTCTCTGTTCCAGTTTCTTGGGCAGATGGTGTAGGACGTTTTAACAAAAAGCAACTTTTTATTCATTCATTCATCCTGCTTGTGTTTGTTTGAGATTCTATAATACAGGTAAACTATTGGGAGTTATTTAAAAAAAAGACATCAGCTCTGCCTTCAAAGCCCTTGGAAGCTCGTTTGTTCATCAGTCAGTCATTCATTCAGAAAAAGGTGTGTTGAGCCAGGCAACATGCCTGGTCAGTGCCAGGGAAATAACAGAGATGAACAAGAGCACAGAGTCAGTCCTTGAAGGGCTTCAAGTCCTCGAAGTCAGATCCTGGAGGGATGAAAAGATTGTAATGTCTTTGGTAAAGCATGGTAATGATAATGATCTCAGCCCACAATATTGGGACAGTAGAAAGGGAACACAGATGTGGGGTTTCCTAAATTGGCTCCATGTAGGTGAAAGTTTCAACATGTGACTCTTGAGCTGACTTTTTAGTTGGGGTTGGAGAAAAGAGATGGCTGGAAAAGGAGGATGTGGAGGAAGTTCCAATCAGAGGAAACAGTGTAAGTGAAGATAAAGAGGTCTGAGGCACCATGGCAGGGTACTCAGTGCAAGTTTTTTGATTTGGCTATAGAAGGTGGTAAATGAATTTTAACATAGTAAAACAGTTGTTCATAAATGCTAAAAACTAAATCTTTTGAATAAATAGTTCAATGAAATGGATAGTCCATAACCAAAAAACAGAGATGTGATAAAATAGATTTCACAGATCAAGAGAGTATTGAATAATAAATCATACTGGGATAATTGGTAAGTTATTTAGAAAAATAATAGACTCTTACTCCTCATGATTTTTAGTCAGAGTTCAGGGACTTAAAACTTAGAAAGTACAGGGTTAAGATTTTCCTCTGTGAATTAAAATTTAAGGTCAATGCTACTAGGTCAGAGGATATATATAACAAGTTACCTTAAAGCAGCAGTCTCCAACCTTTTTGGTACCAGGGAGCAGTGCTTCTATGAAAATCTAATGCCCGATGATCCGAGGTGGAGCTGGGATGGTGATGCTAGTGCTGGGGAGTGCTGCAAATACAGATGAAGCTTTGCTTGCTTGCCTTCTGCTTTGTAGCCTGGTTACTAACAGATAACAGACCAGTAGGGTCTGCGACCTGGGGGTTGGCGACCCCTGCCTTAAAAAAGCAAATATCTTACCTACTATATTACCTCATTGAAGATATTGATCCTATAAGTAGGGCTGACTTCATGGGTCGCATACTCACAAAGGCCTTGAGTTTGGTTTAATGTTCTGCTGTTGCCCCCTTGAAATTCTTAACTTTTGAAAATGGAGCCTGTATTTTCATTTTGCACTGAGCCTTGCAAATTTTGTAGCAGTCCTGTGAGATTAGTCATTCACAGAAACAGAAAGTTACAGAGCCCAGCTTTAGAAGTAGATGTCAATGCTTTAAGAGAGTTGCAGCCAACACAAAGTGTCTGGGCCACATTAGCAGGACCATCTGTATTGTGTATGTGGATGCTTCAGACTGTCCCAGACTGATGCCATTAACCATTCATTTTATTTGACAAACTCTTCCTTCCATCTCTTTCTCACCAAACAACCTTTAAATTATGATTTGGCTTTTTCTGTGGTCTTCCTGCAGGGAGAAAGCTGGCTGGTCATGCTGATTCCCCGCTTGATTCAGAAAGTTAGTTACTAAATTGGCATCCTAGAGATATGCATCACTGAGGTTTTTTAATGGGAGCCTACCCCTGAGACACAGGTCCCCTTCTGTTAGATTTCTGAGACAAAAGGCTGAAGTCCAGGCATCATGCTGGTGAATTCACTCTCTATGTCAAATGATGATATAACACCTATCTTAGGGTTGTCGTGAGAGCGAATGAGAAAATATCCTCTAGGTCAGGGTTTCTCAACCTCAGCACTATTTAGAAGTAGATGTCCTCATGCCAG
The DNA here is from genome assembly GCF_000151845.1 of Pteropus vampyrus. NCBI lineage: Eukaryota > Metazoa > Chordata > Mammalia > Chiroptera > Pteropodidae > Pteropus > Pteropus vampyrus. The sequence goes on along the minus strand of NW_011888989.1, from coordinate 2,069,025 downwards.
GTACTGATTCTTTGTTGGGTGGGAGAGCATCGTAGGATGTTTAGCAGCATCTTTGGCCTCTCCCGGAAGCTTCTCTCTAAGCCCCAGTAGTCGTGATCATCAGAATGTCTCCTGACATTGGCAGATGTCTTCTAGGGGGCAGATTTGGCCCTGGTTAAGAATCACTCGCTGTCTTAGGTACATAGAAAAATGCCTGGAGAAAAGAAAGCTAATGTCAGGTTTTATAAGAATAATGGTGTTAGTAATACTAATGATGATAATATTCTTCATTCCATCCTAAGGCTCTTAGACATTTTCCAACCCTTCAACCATCCTCTCTTCTTTAAATTTCTACATATGTGGTAGAATAAAGTCCATATGGGATAAAGGGTAAATTTAAGATCTACTTTTAAAAAAGTGAAACAAAAGAGAAGTAACACATCTTTAGATTTTCAAATAAAGAAGGAATTTTAAAGCTCAAAACCCAGTGGTATTTTAGTGATGTTTAACATTTGAGTTTAAATCATATTGGGGAGTTTTCTTCCTTGATGTCACTATGTTAAAAATAAACATACATAATCTGTAAAAGCTTTGTAGTTAAAAAGCAAACTGGATAAAATGATTGTGAAAAATATGACAGAGGGGTGTTAAGAAACATATTAATATAATTCAGAAAGAAACCAAATCAATAAATTCTTCATACATGAGGACAAAGAAGGAAATTTAGTCAGCTTATAAATGCTTGAAAATTATTCCAATTCAATAATAATTTTTAAAAATTTAAATACTTTTCCCATCTAAATTGGCAAAGATTTTAAACAATAAAATCCAACTCTGTTGTGCAGTTTAGAGGAGGCTTCTTTGTAGCAGTGGATGGGTACAGTCTCTCTGGAAAGAAACTTGGTGATAAGTATGTCTTAAAAATTATCCTATCTTTTAGCCCCCCAAAATAACATTTGGGAATAATTCTTACAGCATATTTCTGCATGAAGATGTTTATTGCAGAGTTGTTTTAATAGAAGCCAGCTAAGTGTCTAGTATTAGGGGAGTAGTTAACTATAACTTATGCTAAATAATCAGCAGTCCTTAAAATAATATTTATAAAATGTTTTAAATGGCATGTGAAATTCTTACAGTGTTAAATGAAAAAAGCAGGTTTTAAAATTGCATATGCAGTATGAACTCAATTCAGAATAAAGACTGGAAAGGAATATGCAAAAATGTTAATGGCAGTATTTGCTCCTGGAAGATTGGGTTATAGATAATTTATGAAAGTTACTCCTAACTATATGATTAAATTAATCATTTTATAGCAGACTTAAGACTTTTTTGGTGTCTGTTCTTTTAGGGAATTTTTAGATCTTATGCATTTCTGGGGCTTGGAAGTGAAGGTGAAAGAGGTTAAGCTATGTTTCTCTGAATAAGAGAAAGCAAAAAGCAATTGTCAATGTCTAAAAGTGCAGCCCTGTATTTTAGTAAATTCTGTATATATTGGAATAAGAAACCAGCTTTGGGGGTAGATTGCTTGCCCTGGATAAGGTGAATTTATTTTTTTTTTTGGCATGGTACTCTTTTTGTTTATTCATTTTTAAAGATATATTTATTGTAGTATGTTTCTTGATAAAAGAGTCTTTAAAATGTCCATTTTTATTTTTATAGTATGTGCAGAAGCTTATAATCCTGATGAAGAAGAAGATGATGCAGAGTCCAGGGTATGTAATTTACTGAATAAGTTAATTTTAAATTATCTGGTGTTGAATAAGGAAAATAATAATTGAAAGGATGTTAACAGGCATATAGGTTAACAGGAGATATGGAATTATTTTCACCATTTCTTTTCTTAGTCTAATCTCTGATAGCTTCTATTTCAAGTTCTATAGAATTACTTTGGCTAAAAGGAAAGATGAACATAAAAACTCACTGCAGTCGTGGTTTTATTTCTTTTGCAAAATACAGCCTGGTGATGAAAAATGTTCTTAGCCATCTTTTTCATAGTGATAATTTATTTTTCTTAGTATTTCTAGTAAAGAAAAATATTGGAAGAGCCTTCTGCTCCTACTAATTTATAAAAGCAGAAGCTTACTGTGAAACAAACAAAAATCACAGTAAAATTACATTTAAAGTGTCAGTACCGCAGTTATTTTTTAAAATCTTTGAGTCTTAATGCTTTGCTCAGAAACTGACTTCTTGGAGGTCCTAATATTTTTGTAAAAATGTGTCCAGTTTGTTTTGAAGCAGTTTGTAAGCTGTGTCCTTTAGCTCTGTTCTTCTATTATTTATTTAGTAAGAAGTAAACTAGAGATTACTGTGCCTGGAAATGGAAGTAATAATTTACCCTTTTTTTTTTTTGAGTACGTACTTTGCAAAGTCCCCCTTTTTCTATTGGCTTTAAAAATATAAACAAAAATCTATTTCTGTAGCTATGAAAAATACTTTAGTAAGATTGACTTTTATATGGAAAAGCAGATACTGCATCCCTAAATCATTACATCATTAAGCTCCCTGAAATGTATGTAAAATTCAATAATAGCAAGATCAGGAGCCTTTATATGACCAGAAGATCTTCAAGGAACTCCCATTTCACTCTTATACCATGGAGATGCCCAGCACCAGGGTGAGGGAGAAAAATAAATAAGGAACAAGGAGATTACCGTAGAGCTCAGAGTTGGCTTAGCTTCTGGGGATTGGCTGACTGGATATACTGCATTTCTAATGAAGCAGATCATTTACAGGTACACAAGAGTTACCCAAATTTCGATATGCCCTTCTGGCACCACAGCAGCTCCATCTTGAGCCAAGAAAGTTATTTCAACAACGGTGAAATGATGTTCCAAACCTTTTCTCTCTGAGGATAGAGCTTCTCAGCAGGCAAACACTCATGATTGTTATTGCTTGAAGCCCTAGATGAATTTCATGAAGTAAAAAATAACTTTTTGTTTTGTTTTATTATGTTAGCCTTCCTTACTTGAAGTAGGGAGAAGTGAATTTTGGTGCATGATTTAGTTAATACCCAAATTGTAGAAGTTTCTTGTCTACAATGAATTTGTAGGCACCAGAATCTATTTTTTCTGTTCATGTGTCATCTTAGAATCTATTTTGAGATGAATATTAATTAGATAGTGAAAAAAAAGTTTGCATTTACCTTACCCTTATAGAAAAATTTCAATGACTTTCTTCAAACTGGCTAATAGATTTTTGTGTAGTACATAAATAGCATACACGTAAATAGTACACTATAAATTTCCTCGATTCTTCTTGAGCCTGTGATTTTCATTAATTGTTAGATATCCAAGATGGGTTCGAATTGCTAATTTTCATTTCCCGTTGTGAGTTCTGATATATTCCTGGGCACGAAACTCACCACTCCCTGATTCTGGTTGCTCTGGTGGCGGGGCTGGCTGATTGAAGAGGTGAGGTGCCAGCTCATCATCTCCCATGGTCACTCTTTGAGTGAACATTAGAATAGGAATAGGTGGTGTATATGTCTCCAGGAGATCAACTCAATGCCTGCTGCCTTTAGGACTGTTTCTTGTCTGTCCAACTTATTTTATAGTTATAAACTGCTGATGTTCATAAAAGAATAGACCATTTGGTCCAAGTCAGTTGAGCCTTCTGCTAGTCAAAAAGGACTCCGGGGAGTTGGCAGGCCACAGTTACAGAAAGCATTCTGTTGGTCTTCATCCTCCTGGAATGAAAGTTTCATAAGAATATAGGACACTGGTTTTCTTTGAGCTAAAGTGAGCACACCAGGACTATTCATTTTTCCTCAGGTCCAGACTCTTGGTGTGGCAGGCCACGATTGTTTCCCCCCTTTGGAAAGTTACTCCCTGTGGAGGTAGTTACATACATTATGCATAAAAATGTATTCAACATCTAATGCACTATGCATGTAAGAATTAGCTGTCTTCTAGAGACTTTATCAAGAGTAAAGGAAAGAGATACATCCTGAAAGAGTATTAAACTCAGTGGTAAAGAGCAAGAATATTATAAAGAATATTAAATAGAATAAAGGCCGTCTAAATGTTCAACATAGCTGATGTCACCTGTTGTCCTTTTGTATGGGCATCTTTAGTTATTGGCCAGTCACAGACCTTTACAAAGTGAACTTGCTAATAATGTAGGGGGAACACTCTTTTGAAAAAATGCTTAAGTTCCGTATTGATCAATGTGCACTCCCTCCCTGGGACAAATTGTGTTACTTTCCCCTACTTAGTGGGCTTATAAGTGTCTAGTCACCTAAAGTGAACCTCAGCACTCAGAGTTCTTCCTTCTGACATCCTACTAGGAAATTTTATCTCTTATGAGTAAGAAGAGTAGACTAATTGTTTGTTAATTTGGTGTCCTTTTAGATTATACATCCAAAAACTGATGATCAAAGGAACCGATTACAAGAGGCTTGCAAAGACATCCTGCTGTTTAAGAACCTGGATCCGGTGAGATAAAACTCAATAGAAATGGTTTTTTAGTGTCAGTGTGAAAAACGGTGCAGGGTCTTGGATTTAACCTCTCCACAAGCTATCGTCACCCCGTCATGGATTCCTTTATGCATAATGGGCTGTGTTATAGGGGAAGAATATGTGTGTACTGAACTTGGGAGGTCCACTGCTATTAGAATAAGGTGTAAGCAGGCCTGCCATTCGTCTGGGGGAAGACATTATCTCATCCCTCAAGGTTATTAGCTATAAACATAACCCTGAGAAATGGCCCAGGTGAAGAGAAGTTAGGACCTTGCATTCTTTGTATTTCCAGCTGGAATATGCAGGGAGGTACAGGGCCCAGGGTGGATTGCCTCTCTCACTAGCCAGTAATAGTAACTATATCAAATATATAACTTACATTATACATATTTTAAAAGTAACATTTTACTTGGCTTTCAAAGTGGGGAGATTTTTTGTTCATTGTAAGGATTTTGAAAATCTCTAGCCTTTGGTTTTGGGTGTATTTCTAGAACACCCTCTCTTAGTGTGAACTTGCTGTTCAAGTTTTGCCCTGCAGTTTGACCTAAATGTTCTGCTTCCGTCATCACAGATTATGCTTATCCACTGCTGTGTGGTCATTTGGGAAAGAACCCCAGCTGCCATGTTCCAAATGTGAAAACTAAGTCAACTTTTGTAATTTACTTCAACTTTTTTTTGGTCAAATTCAACATTTTATAGTTTTCAGATTGATGTCCTAGAGAAGAAAACATTAAATTGTAGACCCATTCTTTTTAAAACGAGGTTTTCTTTAAAAGGCCATTTTTATAAAGAGGGCAGTATACTGCATTATACTAAGTCTTCTATACTTCTACAAATATTTAAAAATATTTAGGTGTCTTATCATACACTGAGATATTTTTAAAAGCTGCTGTGTTTCTAGTACCATTCGTTTATATCATGTTCTCCAGGAACAGGGATTACATTTTGTGACTTTGGGGGTCTTGTTTTAGGACCACACATTCCAAGTTTTGTTCAGTTTGATCCAGGTCCTCCAGAATTATCCTTGAGTTTGCAAAACTAGGAGCTATAAAGAATCAGATTGCTGATTGTTCTCTCTAATAATGGAAGAGTAAGAAATGGAATTAATATAGAAAACTTAAGAATTTAGTTTATGAGTGGAAAATTTTCTTTGTAGAATTAAATAGTGGAATAAGTGACTAAAAGGAGTTTGTGAATTTTTGATGGGCTTCCAAATAATCTCACATCTCATTATCTAGAATGGTTATGATTCTGTAAAATAAAGGACACTAAACTATGTGATCTCTCATGCTTTCCAACCAGTATGAGTCCAAATAATTATTGGAAAGATAGAACTTTGTGTGTGTGTGTGTGTGTGTGTGTGTGTGTGTGTGTATGTTTGTATAAGATAATAATTTGGTGTTGGAATTAAACTAAATTAGAATTTAACTCCTGTTCCAGATTCACACAGAAGAGAGCTGTAAAATTAATCCTTAGTTTTACTCTTACATGTAGGCTTTAACTAAGAAGATTCTCTATTTTTTGATTTGAACTTTACATGGGAGAATTTCATAGGCCACCAAAACCATTGATTCTCAAATATGCCTCCATTTCATCAGCGGATGTTGTTAAAAATGCATACTCTGGTTCTGTAGGTCTGTAGTGGAGCCTGAGAGTCTGCATTTCTCACAAGCACCCCCGTGATGTTGATGCTCCTGCCCCACAACCATACTTTTAATAGCAAGAAGTAGAGCCAGATGTGAAAATGCTCTAGTTCAGTATTTTGATACTACCATATGATTTTGTTTGCATATTTCCCTATTCAATTGAACCAGTATTTTAATGCTTCATCAGTGACTAAACAGTGATATTCTGGTGTTTATACACTAAGTGACAAACAGGCATGAGTGAAATAGCTGCCATTTATACTTTTCTAAGATGCTGTTTGTTCTGTTCCATCCTCTAGATTAAATTGATTTTTCTCACCATTTCAACTTTAACTCTTTTAAAACATTGTGAAAATTTTGGTTTCATTTAAAACAATTTAAAAACTTGCTAGTATACTCTAACAAGGAGCATCTTTGCTTAATTAAAGTGATTATTTTATAAACATAGGAATTTTTTAGACTTCTTTTACTGCTCTTTTGAAGGTTTTATATATATATAAATATAACATATATTGAAGATTATATATATATAAGTATATATATAGTCTTAAAAGCCAAAAAGCCAGTTCATGAAATTATCAGCTTCATGAATTACCATTATTGAATGTTTTATAGAGAAGAAACAAATGTATTTACATAGCTGTTACCAAAAGATCTTATATTGAGCTTGAGCTCAAACCACCTTGGCTTATTTCCTCACTATCTCAAATCCTTCTAGGAAACATGCAGAATATAAATATGTAAAAATCAGTTTTTCTCAGCAAATTACCACCTGGAATAAGAAATTTATCTCCAAATATGGCAGATTGAAGATTTTAGATTAAGTTCATACTTCAGATAGCTTTTATTCATGATGTATACTTTTTACAATAATCCATATGCAATTTAAATTGAATTATATGTTCAACTCATATAATCTGCTTATGATACAGTATCTCCTTTCAGTTTAATTCCTTGACTACTCACCATGTTCCAAAGCCTGTCTAAAGTGGTGGAGGCCACAGAAACACTTAGACATGGTTCTTGTCCTCTTGGAACTTAAAATTTAATGAGAGATTTAAATATGCATACAAAGCAATGTGGTAAAACATGATAAATGTTATAATGTGGTCAGGGCACTAGAAAGGATGAGGGTCTCTTAGCTTATCTGAGGATTCACAAGGCTGGAGAGGCCACCTGAGCTGCGCCTCAGAAAGTGAGTAGGAAATGCCAGTTGTAGAAAAGTACTATGTTATCATTAGAGTCTAAATGGGGAGACATCCAGTTGTTGGCGTGAAAACATGTGTGCTGTGTCCTGAAGGACCGTTTGACACATACTGTATGCAGTGGGCAGGCGCAATTGGAGCATTTTAAGTAGAGAATATAACAATCAGATGTGCCTAAGTCACTGTGGTGGCAGAGCATTGAGTTAAAGATGGGAGAGTGACAAGTAAGAACAAAGGAATGGAGCTCAGTGAAGAAACTATGCCATGATGCAGAGAAAAGAAATGGGCCCAGCTATGGAAGTGGGAAAAGGGATGGTTTCTCAAAATATTCAGGATTAGCAGAAGTTGGTACTTGGTGACTAAATGAATTCGGACTTGACAGAAAGAGTCTAGAATGATTCCCAGTATCTAGTTGGAATGACTCTGAAAGTGGTACCTTTTCCTGAAATGAGAATACTTGAAGGAGGAAAATGAAGCAATAGTTACAAACTAGCAAGAAGAATGATCTTGGCTTTCTGTCTGTCTCATTTGAATTTCCTGACTTGTTTAGCTTAAAAATCTTGCACATTCTAGGCCTCAGAACATTTTTCCTTAGAGTGCTGTATATTCATACATTGAGCACAGCATTTATAATTATTAACCTCTTTGAAGATAATCTTTTCATGAATATTTTAATGCTTGACTCTGTAGGCCATTTTTCTTCTGAAATATTTCTAGTATGAGGCAAAATGAAATAATTTTCCTAAGCTATATGATAGGCTCTTTCATTAATGGGGAGAGTAAATTGGTATTTTTAAAAGTGAATCAGAGCCCTTTTACTGAGCTCAGTCTCAAATTTGCATTCTGTAGGAAAATAAGATGTGGATTTCCTATAGTAGTTGTCAGTCATTGTGATAAGCCTCTGCATATTAACTATTTCCTAAGTTCTTTTTATTCTGTGCATATTTATGGGGAAATTACATTTTGATGGACTAGAACAGATACCTGTCTCATAGAGAAGTTCTAGAAGAAATAATTGTTCTGTATTTTATCAGGAATTACTTTTTCATATATCCATGTATGAATTCTTAAGCTTTATTATGTTTTAAAATGCAGCTAATTCCACGGTAAAAAAATTAAGTATAGCAATATTTTTTATCTTTTTCTCCATTTGACATTTGCAGCCAGAGCGAATCAATAAAGCTGATATTCCCTGTCCATATGCCCTAAAAGAGTTGAAATATAAACAATAGCAAAAAAAATTAGTAAACCATTTAATCAAATTTCATGATTTTGATAGGTGACCATCTGTCGCCTGGTTCATGAACTCATTTGAGTAAAATGGTCCCTGTGGGGTCAATTAGCACCACATCTAGAGAGCACTATCTTAGTGCCACATTGCCGTCATCTTCAGCCCTGGCTGCTGTTTCAAAGACCAGTACCAGAGCTCACACAGGGACTCAGGGCAGGGACGGAAACCACTTCCTATAAACTCATCCCCATTATGCTCCCAAAGTTTTTCTTAGCTCACATGAAGATGCAAATATTATATTCTCTGTTTAAATGGAGAGTTTGATTTTTTTAGTTAACTAAAAATCTTAAATCAGTATACATATGCAATTTATAAAAATTCAAAAAGAACAAAAGAATGAAATTCTAAAAGAACAAAGAGTAGTCAGTAAACAGAAATCTCCCTTCCATCTCTGTCTCCCAGCAACCTAGTTTCTCAGGAGCCTAATTCTTTTGGCCTGTGTCTTTTTGCAGTGTAATGCTATGTATATACAAATATATTGTTTTTCAACGTTGGTGGCAGTAAATTCTACCCAGTATTCTGCTCAGTTCTTATTTTTACTTAACAATATGTCTATATTCATAGATTCCATATTTTTTAAATTATTTTTATCAGTACTAATTTATTTTAAAAGTGTAAATGGGTTACAATTATGTATTATAAAGCTTGCTAAACCAGGAAACCACATTAACATTTTGCTATTGTCTTATGTGTTAAAAC
>NW_011888989.1:2056587-2058528 GCF_000151845.1 Pteropus vampyrus | reverse complement strand
TCAGTTCTTATTTTTACTTAACAATATGTCTATATTCATAGATTCCATATTTTTTAAATTATTTTTATCAGTACTAATTTATTTTAAAAGTGTAAATGGGTTACAATTATGTATTATAAAGCTTGCTAAACCAGGAAACCACATTAACATTTTGCTATTGTCTTATGTGTTAAAACGGTATATATAACAAGGAGGGGGTCGCAGTGGTCAAAATAATATTGAAAAAGAACAAGTTGTAGGACTCACACTTACCAGCTTTACAGCTTTTACTACAAAGCTACAGTAATCAAAACAAAGTGTTACTGGCATAGGGAAGAACAGTGGAATAGACTTGAGAGTCAGAAACAAACTTGTGTCTGTGGCCATTTGATTTTGACAAAAATGCCAAGACCATTCAGTGGGAAAAGAATTATGTCTTCACAAATGGTGCTGGGACAACTAAATATCAACACACAAAAGAAAAAGTTGGACTCCTACTTCATACTGTATACAAAAATTAACTCAAGATGGATCAAAGACCTAAATGTAAGCTCTAAAACTATAAACACAGGATTATTCTTCATGACGTTGGATTTAGCAGTGAATTCTTAGATGCCAAAAGTAGAAGAAAAGAAAAAAGAATTTCCAGTCAAGATGGTGGAGCAGATAAAAACTGTCTTTGCTTCCTCTCACAACCACATCACAATTACAACTGAACTATAGAACAACCATCATTTGAGAATTGCCTGAAGTCTGGCTAAATAGAAGTCCTGCAGCTAAGAACATACTAAAGAAGCCACCTTGAGACTAGTAGGCATGGCAAAGATGAGGACCTGGCTGGTCCCACACCTGCATGTGCAGTTAAAAATCAGGAAGGATATCTCAGCTGTAGAGGTCCCCCTGGAGGAGTGAGCCATCCCAGGCCCACACCAGGCTCCCCAGCCCAGGGTTTCAGTGCTGGGAAGAGAAATCCCCAACTTCTGGCTGTGAAATCCAGTGGAGGTTGTGGCTGAGTGAGACAGAGGGCTGCAGTAGACCTAGATATTCTCTTAAAGGGCCCATGCACAGACTCAGTTGCAGATGGACTCACTCGCTCTGAGCTCCAGCACTGTGGCAGCAGCTCAAAAGATACAAGGGACATATGGGAGGAACTGAATTGTCTGCCTTCAGAGCGAGAGCAGGAAGAGCAGCTTTTTCCTAAACAGAAGTGCTGACAGAAACCATTGTTTCTTTGTTGAGCCCTCCCTCAACCAAGTGTGCTCATGAAGGCAGGTGCTATATCTGAGTCTCCATCAACCAGAGCTAATACCACTCGCCTTGCTCTGGTAACTCCCTCAGATCTCACCCACCCAACTTTTGGGCCCACCCAAGCCGTTTCCAGTGGTTATTGCATACAAACAGCCTGTCTTGGCTCATGCTACTGACTTTCCTAATATCTCTCAAAGGTTCACAAACCCCAAACAAGTAGCATCTGGCCTCGGCGTGCTATCTCATGCTGAGCAGCCCAAAGCTTGGCACTAGTGGCAGCAGCGTTGGTTTGCTGTTTGGCCTTTTGAGGCACTTCCAAGCCCAGTGAGGGTGGCTAGCAATCCATCTGTGGATTCCTTGGTGGCTCATACCAGGTGGCTCCAGGCAGGGCACCAGCTGTGGCTGAATTTGGCCTGTGGTGGAGCCCTTCCCGGGAGGCCCTGGGGCCAGCATGGCTAGTGGCCGGCTTTGACCCAGCTGGAGCACCACCCAGGGTCACATCCAGGGACAACATACCCAAAGGGCAGACTGGACAGGCACCAAAGCCTTGCTAAAGCGAATCTTGCTCCATAGAGTCAGCCCCTTAGCAGCCAGTCTTCACAACCAATCAACCTGTGGGTCAGTTCCTCCCATTGACGTGCAAACTGCAACCAAGATTCAGCTACAACAGGAGGGCACACACACAAACCACACAAGGGACACACCTGGAGCACC
>NW_011888989.1:2054288-2056537 GCF_000151845.1 Pteropus vampyrus | reverse complement strand
AGTGGAGGTTGTGGCTGAGTGAGACAGAGGGCTGCAGTAGACCTAGATATTCTCTTAAAGGGCCCATGCACAGACTCAGTTGCAGATGGACTCACTCGCTCTGAGCTCCAGCACTGTGGCAGCAGCTCAAAAGATACAAGGGACATATGGGAGGAACTGAATTGTCTGCCTTCAGAGCGAGAGCAGGAAGAGCAGCTTTTTCCTAAACAGCAGTGCTGACAGAAACCATTGTTTCTTTGTTGAGCCCTCCCTCAACCAAGTGTGCTCATGAAGGCAGGTGCTATATCTGAGTCTCCATCAACCAGAGCTAATACCACTCGCCTTGCTCTGGTAACTCCCTCAGATCTCACCCACCCAACTTTTGGGCCCACCCAAGCCGTTTCCAGTGGTTATTGCATACAAACAGCCTGTCTTGGCTCATGCTACTGACTTTCCTAATATCTCTCAAAGGTTCACAAACCCCAAACAAGTAGCATCTGGCCTCGGCGTGCTATCTCATGCTGAGCAGCCCAAAGCTTGGCACTAGCGGCAGCAGCGTTGGTTTGCTGTTTGGCCTTTTGAGGCACTTCCAAGCCCAGTGAGGGTGGCTAGCAATCCATCTGTGGATTCCTTGGTGGCTCATACCAGGTGGCTCCAGGCAGGGCACCAGCTGTGGCTGAATTTGGCCTGTGGTGGAGCCCTTCCCAGGAGGCCCTGGGGCCAGCATGGCTAGTGGCCGGCTTTGACCCAGCTGGAGCACCACCCAGGGTCACATCCAGGGACAACATACCCAAAGGGCAGACTGGACAGGCACCAAAGCCTTGCTAAAGCGAATCTTGCTCCATAGAGTCAGCCCCTTAGCAGCCAATCTTCACAACCAATCAACCTGTGGGTCAGTTCCTCCCATTGACGTGCAAACTGCAACCAAGATTCAGCTACAACAGGAGGGCACACACACAAACCACACAAGGGACACACCTGGAGCACCCGACTTAGGTGACCAGGGAGACTGTACTACTGGGCCCCGCAAGACACTTCCTACATAAGGCCACTCTGCTAAGACCGGAAGACACAGCAGCTCTACCTATTACATAGAAATAAAGACAGGGTGTTTGATGGAGAGACAGAGAAACATGTCCCAAATGAAAGAACAGAACAAAGCTCCAGAAAAAGAACTAAACAAAATGGAGACAAACAATCTACCAGATGCAGAGTTCAAAGCACTGATTATAAGGATGCTCAGTGAACTTAGGGAAAGAGAGGATGAATTCAGTGAGAACTTTAACAAAGAGATAAGAAATATAAAAATGGAATTGGAAAACATAAAGAACCAGTCAAAAATGAAGAATACAATACATGAAATGAAGAATACCTTAGAGGGAATCAACAGTAGATTAAATGAAGCAGAAGATCAAATCATTGATTGAGAAGACAAGGTAGCAGAAAACACCCAATCACAATAGCACCAAGAAAAACGAATCCCAGAAAATGAGGGTAGTTTAAGGGGCCTCTAGGACAACATCAAGGGTTCCAATATTTGCATCATAGCAGTACTAGAAGGAGAAGAGAGAGCAAATAATTTAAAAACTATTTGATGAAATAGTTATGGAAAACTTCCCTAATTTGGTGAAAAGAAAATAGACATACGAGCCCAGAAAGTACTTGTATGATGTACCCAAAGAGGCCTCCACCAAGACGCATCAGAATTAAAATGCCAAAGATTATAAAGACAAAGAATCTTGAAAGCAGCAAGATAAATGCCATTAGTTATCTAAGTGGGAATGCCCATAGGACTGTCAGTTGACTTTTCAACAGAAACCTTGCAGGCCAGAAGGTACTGGCATGAAACATTCCAAGTAATGAAAAGCCAGGTGCTACAACCAAGATTACTCTGCTCAGTGAAGCTATCATTTAGACTCAAAGGACAGATAAAGAGCTTCTCAGACAAGAAAAAGCTAAAGGAGTTCATCAACACCAAACTAGTATTAAAAAATGTTAGAGGGACTTCTTGAAGGAGAAGGAGAAGAAGGAGGAGGAAGAAGAAGAAATATAAATAATAAAATGACAGTAACTACATACCTATCAATAATTATTTTAAATGTAAATGGATTAAATGCTCGAATTAAAAGACATAGGGTGGCTGAATGGATAAGAAAGCAAGACCCTTTTATGTACTGCCTTCAAGAGACTCACTTCAGATCAAAAGACACACAGACTGAAAATAAAGGGATGGAAAAAGATATTTCATGAAAATAGAAACAGACAAAAAA
>NW_011888989.1:2007393-2052613 GCF_000151845.1 Pteropus vampyrus | reverse complement strand
AACAAAAAGACAAAAGACCCAACTTAAAGTGGGCAAAGTATTGGAATAGACATTTCTCCAAAGAAGATACACAAATGACTAATAAGCACATGAAAAGATTCTCAACCTAGTCAGTCATTAGGCAAATGCAAATCAAAACTACAGTGAAATAACACTTCACCCCCAATACGATGGGTATAATTTTTTTAAAAAAGGAAAATAAGTGTTAGGGCTTGGAGAAATCGGAACCCTAATGAATTGCTGGTGGGAAAGTAAAATGAATCAGGCATTGTGGAAAACAACTTGGTCAGTTTCTCATGAAATTACCATATGACTCAGCAATTCCACCCCTAGATATAGACCTAAAATATTCAAAACAGATATTCAAACAAATACTTATATATAAATGTTTATAGCTGCATTATTCACAATAGCCAATAACCACATTATGTACAATAAACCCAAGTGTGATGGCATAATCAGCAATTTGTGGTGTGTGTGTATAAATCATCCATAAAAAAGGAATTAAGTATGATACATGCCACAAGAGAGACGAATCTCAAAAACCTTATGCTGAGTGAAATAAGCCAGACAGAAAAGATCATGTATTATATGACTCTATTATATGAAATATCCAGAATAGGTAAATCCATAAAGACAGAACACAGATTGGTGTTGCCAGGGGCCGATAGGAGGGGAGAATGGCAAGTGACTAATGGGTACAGGATTTCCTTTGGGGCAATGAAAGTTTTTTGGAACTACATAGAGGTAGGTGATGGTTGTACAACTTTGAGGCCACTTAATTGTTCATTTTAAAATGTTTAATTTTATGTTATGTGAAATTTTACCTAAAAAAATTATATATGTAATCTGAGCATTTTGATTTCCATTAGTTTTAATATTTAATGGTTGAACACACTTTAAGAATGCAATTAAATCAGCTGTTTAAAGAATCACTGGAACACCTTCACAAAGTCCCAGGGTTCCACAAAACACAGTTTGAAAAACACTGAGCCATTTCAACAGCACGTGGAAGATGGAAAGCCTGCCTCGAATATTTCCCTCAAGCTACAAGAAGCTTGTCTCTCTGCAGGGCAGCCTGTGCCACTCTAGACAGTTATTTCTCGGGCAGGTGTTTAACATTTGTACTGAAGTTTCTAAGAAATGTCCACTCAGCAGTTCCAGTTGTGGCCTCTAGAATCACCAGCATCATCAGGGTAACAGAAGATAGCAGATGTGTTCACAAGCAGGCCTACTTTTCTCTCACCTAAATGCCCCCAGTTCCCTGAACTTTTCCCCCTGTGGCAGGTTTTCAGATTTCCTGATTACCCTTGAGTGCTCTCAGTGACTCCAATGAAAGATAGATGTCTTAGAATCTTCACATTCTTTTTTTATAGCTGCATAGCTTTCCAATGCATGGATGTACCAAACTTATTTATCCAGTGCCCTGTATGTAAACATTCATTTTTTTCCAAATTTTTGCTGTATTTTGCTGCAATGAAAAATGCCTGTGCACATCTTTTCACAAATATCTATAGAATAACGTACCAGAAAAAAAGTGAAGTGAAGGGTGTGCATATTTGAAATTTTATCAAAAATTGACAGATCGCCCTCTGTAATTTGTTCCATTTTACCTCCCCATCAGCAGTCTGTATGAGAATACCTCTTTCCCACACCATTTCCAATACAGTATGTTATTCTGACATTTTTATCTTTTTGAATCTGACACATGAAAAGTGGTTATCTCATTTCAGTTTTAATTTGCGTTTCTCTTTATTCTCAAAGAAGTTCAACGTCTTTTTGTATTTTTAAGAGCTTCTTCCCTCTGTTTGCTGGAAGCTTTGCAGATCTGTTCTTTATCTTTGGTGTTCTAAAGCCACATTGACAAGTTAAGGTGGAGTTTTTGGTCGTTGATAGTTCCGGGCACTTGAATGTGCCCTTTTAGTATGAGAACGTATGTCCTTTGGTTCTAGAAAATTCATCCCATATTTCCTTGATTATTTTCTCCCCTTTATTGTCTCTATTTTTACTTTCTCTGGAACTCTTGTCTTTTCATGTCTTTATCGACTTTCTTTGAGGTTTTTTATTTTCTTACTCCTTGATTTACTTTTAAAAATATTTTGTAACAATGGGTACATGTCATTATACATTTGCCAAAACTCAGAGTGTACAGCACCAAGAGTGAACTCTAATGGAAACTGTGGACTTTGAGTGAGAATGAGTGTCAGTGTAGGTTCATCCGTTGTAACCAATGTACCCTCTGGTGGGGGATGATAATAGTAGGGAGAGGCTTGGGGATGAGGCAGAGGGTATATGAGAAAGAACTCTATACTTTTTGCTCAGTTTTGCTGTGAACCTAACATTGCTTTAAAAAAAAAATTTTAAAAGGAAGAAAAAAATCTTGGCAATCATGTTTTTAATTTCCAGCTTACTCATTTTTCTCTGATTTACTTTTTCATCTCATGGATATGATATCATCCTGAATATCTCTGGGTATACAGAGTAGAATTTACTAAAAGCTCTCTTACTGTTCCTGAATTGTCTGTCTCATCTAGTGTTATTTTGCTGTTTATCTTAGTTTTGTAGCCTACCAGAAAGGCAACACAAAGCTGACTTGGAGCTCCAAGTAAGGCAGGCCTCTCAACCAATGTACTAACTGTTCAGGTGGAGTGGCCAGGGAGTCAGCTGTTACATGTCAGCTGTTACCCCTAAACGACAGCAAGTGAAGGTCCTTGTTCTAGGGCACCAGTATTCACAGTAGCTGTTCTAGTTTTCTCTAATTTGTTTAGTTTCTGCCGAAAACCTGACTCTAATCTTTTGTCTGGGAAGAGTTGGGGTTAGTATTTGGTTGCTAGGCATTCTTTGTTCAGGGTGGTAGCATTTGGAAGGTATCAAGTGATTATGACTTTGAATCAGTCCACTTGTTTTCAGCTGTGTCTCAGACACATCTTGACTGAACCAGGTGTTTCCCAGCCTCCTGGTGCTCTGACAGGTGGCTGACCCCATCTATCCTACTTTGGGCTGCACCCTTTCTCTTTCCCCCATTTACCTCACCTTTGCTCTAGAAATCTCTCCATCAGTTTCCCTTTCCCACACTCTATATTGTTGTGGATTCATACTGTCATATTCTCTATGAAGTGTTAACAGGGTCTCAAAAAGAAGGGAATCAGATGTGGTCGATTCATGTTTTTGAAGCAGAATATCTTGTTTCTTCAGCATGCGTTTTCCACTTGTACCTCCTCCCCACGCCCAATCTATCTTCAGCTCCTTATAATAATTGATTTTGTCCTGGGCAGTTAGTGTTGTACCCTTTTATACTCATGGAGAGTGAGTGACTTGATCAAATGTTCAGAGCTAATAAGTGGTAAAGAAAATAACCCTTTTAAGGCTTTTTATTTTTCTATTACGATGCACCACGCTGTTTCTCCATATCCATTTGTTCTAAGACTTTTGAATTGTTTCTTTCTGTGTTTGTTCTAAGGAAGGATTTCTTTAACCTCCTAGTTTGTTCTCACTAGCTGAAGTTTATTCTCAATCAAGCCTCATCAACCACATTTTAGCAGAATCAGATTTTTATATATTTTACATAGCTTTTGGATAATGGATTTGATGTTTCTGGCTTCAGTTTTAATAAATCTGCCTTAGAGAATTAAATGGTTTCTTCTTGAAGAGAACCTTAGTAACAAAGAATAGTGATAGAATATTTGCCATAGTCATTATTTATTTTGCTTTTATTTTTGTTTTGTTTTTGGTGCTAAACCAAAAATGATTGGAGTTAGGATTTGAATTCGCTAACTATTTAGGTAATCTTTATATAAATTCTAGTGATGACTAATATAGGGAAGTTGTAAAAACATATTTTTAAAAGACATTTGCAGTAGTTCTTTACTAACCTGGTCATTTTAGTTGCTAATATTATATTTCACAAGGTATATGGCGGTTTGGTGGCTATTTTTCTTATTAAAATGGTAATAATTACAAATATTTTGACATAGCCTATTTATAATTATGTTCATTTAGATACTGAATATAAGAGTAAATATATAATTATCTCATTTGTATGTGGTTAGAAAGACTGTACTGTGTATTTTTTGACAAGACTTAATAGCAATGATGGTATTTCCATTTCTTTGCACTTGTTCACAGAATACAAAGTGAATTATCGTTACTTAAGAAAAAATGTTCTAGATAAACAAAGATTATATCTTTTGTTTAAAAAAAAATAGGAGCAGATGTCTCAAGTATTAGATGCCATGTTTGAAAAATTGGTCAAAGAAGGGGAACATGTAATCGATCAAGGTGATGATGGTGACAACTTTTATGTAATCGATAGGTAAGTTTTGCATAACTTCACTACTGAAATGTAACGAACCTTTTGTGTTTAATCTCAGTGGTTATTATAATGACTGACAAGTTAATAGATAACAGTTGCTATTGCCTCTTTACTCTTATTAGTACATAATAGGCATGTAAACCTGCTGTGAATGCATGCAGTAAAACCAGACTAGATCATGAAAAGAGGCATAATTTATAGGAGAACTGTTTATTTTTGGTTAGTTCAATCTGTACAGCTCAGTCACTGTGAGCCTCTTCGTTAAGTTCTATTTGAGAGGTAGTATGTAATAGATGCCTATTACAGTGAGAATTAGAAGCATAATATGGCACCTGGGATATTAAATCCCAGTATAACTCAATCAGTTATCTTTTTAAAGAGGTTCTTCTTTTATTAACTATAAAGCAAAACATGCTCATGGTTTAAAAAAAAATCAAAGGGGCATACGGTAAAAAGTCAGTTTCTCTTCCTACTGCTTCAGCATCATCCATTAAGTTGAGTGAGTAGTTTATGTGTCCTTCCAGAAATTCTTTATGCTTTGTCTTTTACAAATTCTATATTTGTTGTTGTTATATTTGTCTTTTTAAAATTCTGTAGAGAAATTTTATTTAAATGAGAAGGCATGCATTTACATTAAAAAGCTAATTTCAGAAAACTTAAGTTGTGTTCTGTTTCAAAGCTTTATCCTTTAAGTATGCTTTAAGCAATAATTAAGTGTCCTAAAGTGTAATAGGGGATCAGTCTGAACTGAGTATTTCTTCACTTTTGTAATGTGATAGTGAAGTGTTTATGAGGCAGTTGGTATCCCCAGCCCCTCCTCTTTTGTGTGGAATTCAGATACTCTCCCAGCCTGATTTATTGGATTCCATTTGCTTCTCTGTGTAGAGTTGTGTTCAACTCAGAAGCCTTGTAGAAAACTACTCCCCAACTGTCTACTTAGTCCTCATTTCTTGATCTAGGCTCTTCAGAGAGTAATGCATGCTCTCTGAATCAAGAGTTTTCACTGATAGCCCCATTCCTTCATCCTGAATGCCTTGGTGACCTAGAGAGCTTTTGCCAAGGCACTAGCCAGGGCAGGGGTGGACTCTGTGATTTTAGAATAGAACAGAAGGGGTTGTCTCATATATAAATTAAAGTCATGGTTTTGATATCATTAACAGCTTTCATCAAGTGAAACACTTCATAAAGTCATTCAACTATTTAATTATATTAATTGTAGGAGTCTATGAGAACCCCAAATACAACACAGGATTAATCTTCTTTTAGTAGGTATTTTGAACTATAAAAATTGTCTTACATTTGTATATAGTACATCCTTTTCAGGTAGATCCTAATCATCCATTTGATGGATGAAAACTCAGGCATAGAGAAGTGATGTGAGTGGGCTTAAGTTCACCCAGATGATTATTGCATAGCCAACCCCACAGCCAAGTCTCTTGGCCACAGTTTGTGTTCTTTCCATGACTGCACTGCCTGAGGCCTCACATTATCATGGAAGGAATCTACATAGAAAAGCAGCACACAGTATTTTATTAGATTTTAGATTCATGTGATTTTAACTGGACAGTAGCTCATTTTACTTCTCGTCAGTACATTTGTTGTATATTTTACCTTATTTAAGGTAGAAAATGTAGAGAACAGTTTTGATGCGCAAAAGTGTAAATAGCATAGATAGAAGAATTAATCTATACTTGAAAAATAATTATTCATGAAACAAATTCTAGACGGTATCCCTGAAATAGCCATTCTACCCATGAATTTTGTTCAAAACCAATTATTCTCTTCCTTATTCAATACTACCTTTACCTATTAGCTTGTTTTTGCTTTTATTGTATTTTTACCATTTATAATCCATTTTTAGTAAAAACACTTCCTTTTCGTCTTTGTGAGGGTTTAACCAATAGGATAAAACTGGTGTTTCTCCTCTTTGCCCTCCCAGGTTCTTCAACAAGCCTTGAAACCATGTTCTCTGATTAAATGCAGTATATGGAAAGACAGTCCTCTACAAGAAGAATGTAGTTCATATAAATGTACTGTCTGGACAATATGTAGTGCAGAGGCATGCACGCTGAGGCTTATTTGCTTAGAAAAAGAACTCCAATTAAAAGATAAACACAGAGAAACTATTTTTAAAAAACAGGTTCAGATATTAAGTCTGGATTTCTGTCACTTTTTACTTTTATAATTAGATAGGGGGTTGATTGAAAATAAAGGGTCAGATGATATAAATATGTAAATTTTTAAGGCTTTGTGGACTATGTGCTCTCTTGCAGCTACTCAACTCTGATGTTTTACACAAATAAGCTATAGATAATGCATAAACCAGTGTGTTTGGGTTCAAATAAAACTTTACGAAAGCAGGCGGTTGGGTATGTGGGCCACAGCTTGCCAGCCCATCCTTTAGATTATAAAGGACCCTCCCAAGTACTATACAATAGTGGCTGACCAAATTGTTGAAGCTATATATTTTTTAAAAAATTATTTTCTTCTGGTCTCAAAAGTAGTACTTGTTTATTTTAGAAACAGAAACTCTTTAATTATATAGTTAATGTCCCTGGAATCCTTCATTATTCTTACACATTTTCATATACATTCTTTCAGATGGTTGCCTATGCATATATTATTTGGTTGCTCTCTTATATTTTTATCATTTATCTTACATTTTTATGGTTTTGCCTCATATTTCCCAGTAGGTACATGTACGGTCCTTACTCTGGTCTAGTTGATGGGTGGTCTCTTCATACTCGTCTGTAACAGATGGTGTCTCTGACACATCAATGCCCTTTTATTGCTTATTGTCATCAGAGGAGAAACGGAGGCTGGGAATGTGATTTTATTGCACAGGACTCTCCTCTGAAACTAGATTTTTTGTAATGAAATTTTACTTGAATTACTTTTATCTTTTTTTCCTGTGTCCAACAGAGGAACATATGATATTTATGTAAAATGTGATGGTGTTGGAAGATGTGTTGGTAACTACGATAATCGTGGGAGTTTCGGTGAACTGGCCTTAATGTACAATACACCCAGAGCAGCCACAATCACTGCTACCTCTCCAGGTGCTCTGTGGGGTTTGGTGAGTGAAATACTTCTTTGACTTGAATGTTATAAAGCATTGTGACAAAAGCCAGTATTTTAGTTCTAATAAGTAGATTTATTTGGGGTCATCACCAGGCACTGGGGATTTTATGAAGCAACTACTGGATGCTGAAATGTTGGGCACTACAACTGTGCTCAGTTGAACTCTCTCTGTTCTGCTTCCCTAGTAAAGTCAGGCGCCTAATGTACTGGCCCTGGAAAGACACTCAGCTCCAAAATGGTCATCTTTTACCCACTCTTAACTAGCTAGCCACATAAACAACCAAAGCTCTCAGTGCTATTTTCTCAGAGAGCTTTCTGTGTTTAGTATTATATAATCTGTGGTTCCCAAAGTGTGGTCTCCTTACCAGTAGCATCTGTATCTCCTGGAAACTTGCAAGAAATGCAAATTCTGGGATTCCACTTATTGATTTTGGCCCACTAAATGAGAAACTCTGGAGATGGATCCTAGCAATCTATATTTGAACAAGCCTGCCAAGTGATTCTGATGCATGATAGAGTTTGAGTAACCACTATAAACTGATTCTCTTGGTGTGGTATAAATTGATTGGTAAAACTTTGCATTGAAAAGCTGCTTTGCAAAAAAAAAAAAAAATTACTTGATGCCTGTGCCTCTCATTTGGATGCATATCAGAATTACTTGGGCGGGGAGGCAGGGGGAGGTGTTTTAAAAAAAATCCTCTTGCCAAGGCTTTACCACAGATAAATTTAATCAGTTGCTCTAGGACTTAGGTGGTATTTCTACGAGACTTAAAAGTTGGTTTAGAGATGTTTGAGTGAGGTAGGGAGAGAGAGTCCTTTCACAGATGATAATCAGGAAGCAGAGTAGCGGGCACTAGTAAAGCTGATTCTGGAAGCTCGTGATTCTCAGATTACAGATCACCTGGGAATCTAGTTAAAATGCAGATTCTGATTCAGTGAATCTGGGACAAGGCCTGTCTCAGACTCTGAATTTTTCATAAGCTCCCATGAGACACTGAATTTTTCATAAGCTCCCATGAGACACCAATGCTGCTGGTGTCCAGAATACTCAGCAACACTGATTTAAGAGAATGTTTACAATATTTGTATTTTCTTTTAAAATTGTTAAAAACAACCCACCCTAAAGTTTTGACATGCATTTATCCAGTTATTTCTCTGAAATCCTTTGTGGAAGGAGAAGAGATTGAAATAATATGAATCATGTTAACAATCTCATTTCCGAGGACTGTAGCTTTACAGAAGTTACACATTATTCAATCACGACTCAGTATTTGACTCTGAAGGGGATTCAGCTGATAAAAATATGCTCGATCAGAGGAATAAGACATAGTGTACATTTCTTCTTATTAGAACCAGGCAGTTACTGTTTACTTATTAAAAATGTGATGAGTCACCTTTTAAGTTGTTGAAGAATAATTGGAATTGTTTCAGGTGGAGGGAAATTCATCATCTGAAGTGTTGTAAGAACTATCAAAGATTTGAATATCCAAAGCCAGCAAAAACACTAAACCATTGCAGACTTGGTCCATAGGTAGTATTTGCCTGTCATCAGAGCAGCAGGTAAAGCTAGAGTCGGCCATGACTTGTTTCATTAAGGAGTAGCATTTAAAAAATTAACCCTCTGAATGGGGTTACCAGCCAGGGTCAGATTATCTCATGGTAAGGAAACTTCCTGCTTGCAAATCCTAGGCTCGAGATCACACATGCATCTGGTCGACTCCTTTGAGTATTGATAGTTTTAAGCCCTGGTCGAAGCCATAAAGCAGGTATAAAGGCCCAGCGTTTCCCAGAGTGCGTGATACTTAAGCTTTCAAGAAGGATCAAGCATTTTTCAGAGATTTTTACTAATCTGTATGTTATTAAACTTTATAAAAGTGGACAGTTTGTGATGATCACCTTGGGGTATGTGTGTTGGTGCAATAGCTTTTTTAAATAGAATAATATAATCAATCAATACTGAAGACCTACTTTTAAAGAACAGTTTGCCTAACTAGCCTCTTTTCAGGGAAGTAGAAAAGAAATTTTTCTTTTAAGGCCTCAATAACCTATATTTCATAAAAGCTCCTCAAGTGATTCTGATACAGAATCAGGTTTGGGAACCAGCTGCAACAACAGTTTATGGGCGGAGTTTACTACAAAACAGAGAAGACTAGAAATAGTTTAGCAATTTAAAAAATAACCACAATGAGCTATATGTGTCAGGAAAATATTTCTATTAGTGGCCCACCTCTTCATACCCATTGTGACATATAAATGTAATTCAGAAGGTCCCATTTCAAATGTTTTTATCCTAGTCATTTCAGTAGTCGCCTCTGAATCATCAGCATGGTCATGTAGATCAGTTAATTCTCTAAGGTTAACTGTCACTGAGTATTATTTGCAAAGTTAAATAGTCTATAAAGGACTTTTCTCTTAGGATTTGCTTTATATCTGTACTTCTGTAGCGGAGCTCTGATCTGTTATTGAGCCCTACATGCCGAGATTTTGAGTCATTAAAGTCTGGAACCTCAAGAAACTTTTTTTTTTTTTTTTAAACAGTACAGCTGATTCTGATGCAGAGCCAAGCTTGGAAATTTAAAAACTATTTTTCTAATTACCTTGTAAAACTTTTTTTTTTTTAAAAAAATAGCACGAATACAAATTACAGCCCTTATAAAGTTGTAATAAACTAAATTGGAGAACAGGATGTTTCATCTCCCAGATACACTGGCATTTTTCCTCCATCCTTCTCCAGTTCATTTCAATTCAGCCTTAATACGTTGGCATAGTAATTAGTTAATGAACATATCCCAATTTTTATATTTTATATTAAAATGGTATCATCAGTGTATGTCAAACTAACATAATTCTGGGAGCTCTTTACTAAGAACTAAAATAATGTTTTGTAGGAATATTTGCAAAATAAAACTTATAGAAAACACATTTTTCGAGTTATCTTTAAAATTTCTTTAGTCTCTTAATTCAGTTCTGTATTTTTGAGGTTAAGTAATATAAACATAGGAACAATTTAAAACGATGAGCATGAAATAAACACTGGAATTAGACTTTACTCAAGAAGCTATAGTTTCTTTATGCACATTTTTAAAACAGAGAACTGACGTAATGTAGATGTGACCCAAAAAATTTTCCAAGAACTCTTACATTATAATTGCTTTATGATTTAAAAAATTTTTCTAATAGTGTTTTCCATATATTTTTTTTTTTACCGTAGCCCACATAAACAAATTAGGAAACATCACAACCAGTGCATAAGTTTGTATGTGTTTGTGTGTAAATATATTACTAAAAATCACTTTACTAAAAGGAACATGCTATTTTCTGTTCTATTTTATTTTTTATAAAAATGCTGGTCTTGGGTGAAGGGAGTCAAAAGGTACAAATTTCCAGTTATGAAATAAAAAGTCCTGGAGATATAATGCACAGCATGGTGTCTGTAGTGAACTGTATTGTACATTTGAAACTTGCTAAGAGAGTAGATTTTAAAAGTTCTTATCAGAAGAATAAAAGTTTTGTAACTATGTAGGTGACGGATGTTAACTAGACTTAATGTGGTGATCATTTCACAATATATACAAATAGCAAATCATTATATTGTACTCCTGAAACTAATATATGTCTATATCTCAAAAAAAAAATGTTGGTCATGTCTTAGAGAGTCAATTTTATAACAGTCTGGGGCTGTCATCCCCAGTAAAAGAACTGGGTGCTAGTTCAAACTCATAGAAACAGTATAAAATGGTTGCTAGCAGCTGAGGGGTGGGGGAATGGGGAGTTATTGGTCAAGGGGTACAAACTTCCAGTTATAAGATGAATAAATTATGGGGATCGAATGTACAGCATGGGGATTATAGTTAATATTGTATTTACATACTTGAAAATTGCTAAGAGAATAAATCTTAAATGTTCTCACCACAAAGAATAAATGGTAATTATGTCAGGTGATAGAAGATTTGCTAACCCTGCTGTGGTAGTCATTTCACAATATATATCAAATCCATACATTGTATACCTTAAGCTTACATAACATTATAGGTCGGTTATATCTCAATAAAGCTGAGGGGGGAAATACGGTAATAGTATCTAGTTTTTAAAATGGTGTGACAGCGCCACCTCGTGGGCTTAGCCTAATTATGTGGTGTTCAGAGCTCTGTCCTGAATAAAAGTAAACTGATGCTTCCTTTAAAAAAATGAAAACAATATTTTATATGGTTCTATATTTTATGCTTGAAGAAATAAAAATCTGAAACTGGTTTAATTAATAGTATAATATTGTTAATCTTTGTTTCAAAATCTTCAATCGTTTGTTCCTTATAGGGAATAAAATGAAACTATCTCTTTAAACTTTTTTCCCTCATAAAATCTCCCTTTTAATTGTCTTTGTATTTGATATTCTGCCTTTTAGGACAGGGTAACCTTCAGAAGAATAATTGTAAAAAATAATGCCAAAAAAAGAAAAATGTATGAAAGCTTTATTGAGTCACTGCCATTCCTTAAATCTTTGGAAGTAAGTATATATTTATGCTTTATTTTGCTTTCAAAGCTTTTATTTTGTTAGGAATGTTTACTTCTACACAAAAGTTTCTTTGAATAAAAATCTATCCATATTTTCATTTAAAAAATTATAGTGTTTGTATAACTCAATATTTCTTTTACTACATATAATTGCATTTGTTTTGTTGTTTACAAGTAATAGTAAGTTTTGTTGTTTACAAGTATAGATGCTCCTGTGAGTATCTATAGCAGAATTATATGCTGTCTTTATCTCAAAGCAGACTTAAAAAAGTCACGTGTCAGCAATAGCCATTAGAATACCTTTTCAGGGAGAGGTTATCTAAATACACAATGTCCTCACTGGCCTCTTCTCCTTTTCTCTTAAAATTGGCATTCCAGAGTATTTTCTTTTTTTAGGCTACTCTTATTCACTTGATGAACTTTTCAAATCCCCTGGCTTTAAATACTGTAAGTTGATGCGTTTTAAAATTGACATCACTTGGCGAGAACCCTTCCTTGAATGCCAGATCATTTACTAACTGCATATTTAACATTTCCTCTCAAACACCTAATAGACACCTCAGACCTAACACATCTTAAATTTTCTCCTCCCCTTTCTTCCCCATCTTAGTCCTTCTAGCATCTCAGCCAAAATCCTTGGGGTTAGTACTGACTCATCTACTGAAATATCTCTTTATTGTATTGTCAGTATGTGCCTGGCAGAAATTTTGGCCACATTACAGAATGCATATTAGGCAGCTCATCTTCTCTAGCAGCATATCTCTTTAAATAAAAATAGATCGGGGGTTGGAAATTCAAATGCCTTCAGAGCTAGGCAAGTAACATAAAGAAGAAAACCAAGCCAGTAGGGGCTTTGGTAAACTAGAGAACATGTGCTTTATCTAAAGAAACAACTGCTATTCCACCATAGCTTACTGTTGCCATGTAATATGGGTTGAGTGTCGCTCAATCTTCTGATTTTTCAAGAGAAGCTGGGAATTCAAATTTTTATGAGAAATTTATTTTAAAATGCTGGCTGATAATTACTGTAACACATAAAACCACACACTGCTCAGTGTATTTGGCCTGTGGGCTACCAATTTTTACATCTCTGAAATAAGTAAGATTACCCAATTAATCTGTTTAACGTTGTCTTTTTTTTCCCTTTGTAGGTTTCTGAACGCCTGAAAGTGGTAGATGTGATAGGCACCAAAGTATACAATGATGGAGAACAAATCATTGCTCAGGTATAATACTTTTTATGTAATTCAGTTTAGGGTTATATTCCAAAAGGTTCTTCTACATTGTAAATCTTGGTAAATTTTTCATGTGTCTATAATTAGCATATAGTAATGGATTAAATGAATATTACTTCTACCAAATGACCTGGTTTAATTTACTAAAAATGGTTTAATTTATAGCCATTAAGCTATTTGGATATTTTTACTTATATAATTCTAATGAATATGCATTAAATCATCAAATGGATATTTGCACATGACATGAAATTCACATGTATATAAAGAATAAGATGTCATTTTTAAGAGGAAAAACAGGGGAGTGTTCTATGAGATTAGTAAGGACCCCAAAGGTGCATTGGAAGATATTATAGCATTTTGTGTGATTAGTTCATGTTGAAACTGCCTGCGGCTGCTCTCTGATAAAATTAACCAGGAAGGGAACACACTGCACCATATACTGTATTGGCTTCCAGGGTCAGTACAGTATATGGTGCAGTGTGTTCCCTTCCTGGTTAATTTTCCAGGGCCATACAGTAAATGGTGCAGTGTGTTGGCTAAATGGGGGCCAGCATCTTATTTAACTTGTAATGTTTTTTCTAAGATCCCAGTTGAAACTAGTAGTAATATATACCTTGGCTAGAATAGGGCTACCAAGAAGTAAAATTTAGGAAGACAGTTGAAGTTCACAAATACAGCATTGTCAGTGCCAAGCTGGTCGAGAAGGGAAGGTTTCGGTGGTGAGATTCCCAGTTGGAAGAATGCACAAGAGGCCGACATGAAAATGAAATGGCCCGCACCAACTTTATTGTGGGGAGCACAGTTCTATTGGGGGAAGTGCAGTCTATTGCAGGGAGTGGGTTTCTGCTTCTGTTCTCCAGGGGACCACATGGCTATAGCGGAGTACAATAGTGGCATTCAGCCACACATGTGTGATACAATAAGTTGAATTATGTTTACATATTTTAGGCACAGGCGCCCTGCTCACTAATGTAACATTCTAAATCCAGGGTCCTATTCCTAGCCGCGAGCCTGGATCACAGCCAGACCTGGGACCAGCCAGGCCTGGGACCCATAAGCATGCAGATGATAGTACTTTATTTCCTAGTTACATTTTTGAAGAATTGAACAAATGATTTAAACGGATTTTTAATAGAATCTGTAATTCTTATCACAATATTATACTGTATTGTACTATTTATTAAAATATTATCTCTTGATGTATGTGAAACAAGATTTAAGGACTGTGAGACTGAGGAAAGAATTATTTTAGAAAGCAAATAAACAAGTAAATCAATCTCTGTACATACACATAGGGTTTGGAGCAGTGAAGAATTGGAAAGGAATAGAGTCAAATCAAAGAACAAAACTAAGGTTCTACTATATAAATTGATAAGTAACAAAGTATAGAGCACCTTTTTTTTAGTTTTTTATTTTGAAATTACATAGCTTCAAAGGGAGTTGCAAAAGTAATACAAAGACATCCCATGCACTCTTCACCTAGTTTCTCCAAGTGCATCTTGCATCACTGCAGTGCAATATCAAAACTGGAAAACTGACATGGGCCTAATCCACAGACCTTATTTAGATTTCACCAGTTTTACATGCACTTAGAGCATGTTTTGAGAACAAAATTACAGAGTTGTCTTTAGTCCTACTGATTCAAAACACTTGAAAATTTAACATGAAGCTCTTATGAAAGGTGATATATATATACTACAGTTTATTAGAGATATTTTGAGATATTAGTTATCTTTTAAGCATTTATAGACATATGTCTACACTATATTACATAAATCTAGACTACATTTATTTGTGTGAGGTAATCTGATACTTTATTTCTTGAATTGTATTAAAGACTTTTGAAATACCTAAGTTTCTTCACAATTACTTTTGAGAGGCTCAAAAAGTCAGTACCTGTTATCTTCTGATTATACTGCTTAATTCAGAAGGCATCATTGAAAATCATGGCAGAGTTTATTCCACCAAGAAAAAAGAGTATGTAGTCAGAAATGGCAACACTTTTTAGAAGTCTTTTTAGAAGGCCTTGAGGTGGATTGTCAGTAAACTGGCATCTCAGAGTTTGGTCCCCTAGCTAACTGCAATCAAAACATAAGGACCCACATCTACTGTTTCCAAGTAAGTCTGGGCGGTGCCCTTTTCGGGAGTCAGTAGCTTATCTGGGGCCACCATGCTACTGCTTGTTATACTAGGACAACACAGGGAGCACAGCATCAGCTGCCATATTTCTGCTGACCGAAGAGGTGCTGCTGGGAATGGTGCTGCTTTTTCTTACATCTCTGCTGTTATCCAGGCTGAAGTTTGTTGAAATTCTTACCTCAGTGTTATTTGCCATGTTTTCTTGGATAGTTTTAGCAGAAATGCTGTGGTAGAGAGTATATTTTTTCAAATAATTTTACACATGAAATCATTACTTTCTAATTATCAGTTGTAACCTCTCATTTTCCATAGTGAGAGGTAGCCAGTTCCTATGAGGTTTCACTTTTCACGCAAATCGTCTGTGCATTGGGGTTGGATTGACTTCAGGGGTATGATAGGCAAGATTGTTGTCATCTAAATTTGCAATTTCACCCTCTGTTTTTGTTTTATTCTCATAGGGAGATTTGGCTGATTCCTTTTTCATTGTAGAATCTGGAGAAGTGAAAATTACTATGAAAAGGAAGGTGAGTGTGAAATCTGAAAATCCACATATGTTAGCAAGGAACATAATAAATTTTCTTTTTGATGTTTAGACTAAGGTTAACTTTTATTTCTAACAAGCTGAGTAAAAGCTGATGCTTTTGATTACCTTGTCAGGGTAAATCAGAAGTGGAAGAGAACGGTGCAGTAGAAATCGCTCGGTGTTCTCGGGGACAGTACTTTGGAGAACTCGCTCTGGTAACTAACAAACCTCGAGCAGCGTCTGCACACGCCATTGGGACTGTCAAATGTTTAGGTAGGACTCACAATAGTGGGAATGCTTCTCCTGGTTGAAATGGTTATGTCTGCATTTTACATATTCGTGTTGTAATGGATTATCTTACTGGGCTCATGGTTTTTATGGGCTCCACAATATATAACAAGGTTAGGATTCATTGCATTATAAAATCAGTTCGTGGAAGCCATTTTTTTCTTTAAAAATTTCACATACATACACATTGTGTTCTTTTTCAGAAGCATGAAATTACATCTTATTTTGGTTATTAAAATAAGAACAGAGTACTGAGGTTTACATTTGATCTTTCAAATAAATAACATGCACTATGTTGTGTTCCTCAAAAAAGGTTAAAACAATATTTTTATAAAGTACATTAAGCTCTGTGCGGAAAGTGGAAATGTCTGTGGTAATACTTATCCTAGTGCTGGGAAACAAAGGTTCAGGTTTGTCAAAGCACAATAAAATTTTCATTATTGTTCAGCTGTTTAATTACCATCTTATACCATATAGTAGCTTAGCAGAAATGCCATCTTCAGCTAGAAAATATCTGTATGTGAGGTTTTATATATAAGAAATAACTTACTTTAATAATGAAAAATATAATTCAGGTGGTGTCACTATAGGTGACATTTTCTTTTAAAAAATGATTCAACAGTAATTAGCCACTATTCTCTTCCCCCAGTTTAGTAGAATAAACTTAGCTTCAGTGTTCTTAAGATTTGCTAGTATCCTCAGAATTAACTTCTTAGAGAAGTCACTTTTTAAAATGTTTTAAAGTATAATATTAATCAAGTTAGAAACTGACAGGTAATATCCCTGAGTAGAGATATTAGACAGTAATAGTAAAGGTGATGTGACACCCCATTATTTTTTTCTATAATAAATTATATTCACATTAAAGAAAATTTGAGAAATACAGAAAAAGTAAGAAAAACTAAGAGGCACCCATATCACCACCACTCAGTGACTGCCACATCTTATTATTTCTTATTTGCATGAGTTTTCTGTTTTTAAACTATTTTGTAAACTGTTTTCTAAATTCATTATAGTTTAGGCATTTCCGTTTTGTTTTTTTTTTAACAGCAAAGTGTAACATTCTCTTAGAGAAATATACACATTATAAATTATTTAATGATTCCCCACTGCTACATATTTTGAGAGTTTTGGCTCCATTTGTGGGGGGAAGGGTTTTCTTTTTTTGAGGTGTGTGTATAGACTACTTTTCCGTATATAGGATTTTTTCTTAGAAATGGTTTCAGAAGTGGATTTTCTTTTTATAGTTATATATATGGCAGATAACTTTTATTTGTACCAATTTATATGTTACCATCAGTGTGAGAATATCCATTCACTTTATTATAACCATTGCCTTTTTTACCTTTGCAAATTTAAAAGGCAAAAAACAACGTATTTTAATTTGTATTTCTATGGTAGTATGATATTTTCCATGTGCACATTATAAATTGTTTTAAATATTGCATGAGACAGACCAGCAAAGTGACATGTGATATATACTTATAGAAGTAGACAAAAGCATTATTTGGGCTGCAATTTTGAAGTGACTAGACAGTAGTTAAAATTATAAAAGGCGACATTTGGTCTTTACAACGTGGCACTGTAAACCCTGAGGTGGAAAAATAGGATAGAAAACACTCTGTTGCCATCTTTGAGGAGTTTGTATTACTCAGGTGACATCAAAATTAATTATTTTAAATTCCAAAGTCTTGCCTGTGATAATCCCTCATTCTTTTCTCAACCAAATCAGGAACCTCCCACCAACCCTTGCATTGCACATCATATTGTCAAGAGACCCTTGCTACTTCCTTTTGAAAAGTGGAACATTTTTATCTTTATGCCTTTTTTTAAATCTAAAAATACCATTGTATTATTGACATATGCAGAATGATATCATAAGTGTCTCAGAAATTTTGCAGAGTTTCAAAGAATGTTATTTATTTATTTTTTATTCTCCCTTTTTCTTAGCCATGGATGTGCAAGCATTTGAAAGGCTTTTGGGACCTTGCATGGAAATTATGAAAAGGAACATCACCACCTATGAAGAACAATTAGTTGCCCTGTTTGGAACAAACATGGATATTGTTGAACCTACTGCATGAAGCAAAAGTATGGAGCAAGAAGACCTATAGTGACAAAATTACACAGTAGTGGTTAGTCCACTGAGAATGTGTTTGTGTAGATGCCAAGCATTTTCTGTGATTTCAGGTTTTTTCCTTTTTTTACATTTACAATGTATCAGTAAACAGAGTAGTGATTTAATAGACAATAGGCTTTAACATCAGTTTCTAAAGAGTAGATCATAAAAATATTGACATACTGATAAAATGATTTTCTACTCCACAAAATTATTTGAGAGGTTTATTCAAGTAATTGTAATATACTGAAAGTATCTGTGTTTAAGAAGATAAGGATGTTATCATAGGTGATATGTATTTGTTCTGACTTACTCAGATTGATATGTTAGTGACTATACCCATGTAAGAGGGAACCTGGCAATGAATCATGCTAAACAGCATGGCATCACATTCTTTTTACAACTCATATATATAGTAAGTACAATTTTAATTATTTTTGTTTTAAAGTTTTTCTGGCTTGATAAGTTATGTGCTGACCTTGGCCTATTGATGAAATGGTATAAAACATCATATGCAATTTTAAAACCTTTTATATTTTTTGCAATAAAGTACATTTTGACTTCTTTGGCATAATGTCAGTAAACTACATAGTTCAGTGGTTTTAAGGGCAGGCAATTTAGTCATTGTAATACAGTCTTTTTGAGATGAGAGATAATTAACACTTTTTCTTCATAAAGCATATATCTCTGCTCCCTTTTTCACGTGCAATTCTCTTTATCTTTAAAATTTTGAGTTTAACATTTAATGCCGCAAAGTTTTTTTTTTAAAAAAAGCTACTTAAATTTACTTGTTGTCTTCTAAAATCTTATACCTACAAAAAAAAAAAAAAAGCCTAGAAACAAACAAACAAAACCTTCTATACCAAAAATAATTTGGGGGCCTTATCAGGATATTTCAGGCCCACAGGATATTTCTTTGTTCTTCACTAGGTGTCCATAATACAGTCCTTTCAGACATCTGTATCATGGGGTTCCTCCAAGGTGGTAGAAATAAATTTTTATCAGCAAAACCATACACAAAGATAAAAGGAATTTCTGCCTACTCCATATACACCATTCAGGCATTGCCATTTGCTTTGATGTACACTCACAGTTAAAAGTGCAGAATGAACTCAACATTTATAGGTTTTCATTGATAACAGATATGCTTATTATTCGGCACATTACATGAATTTTATTCAACCAAAGCAATATAGTTTGACATAATTTCTAGCCTACATGATCCCAATGTCTAGAGAAATTAATTCTAACCAGTTCACTTTTAAATGAGCAATTCCATTTTGGGAAACATGTTTTAAAGAAATATATACATGGGTAAAATTATTCTGTTGCTACTGTGGTCTCATTAGAGGATGTTTACGGTCTTATATAATGAAAATGTTAAAATGTGTTAATTAGATAATGTATATATAAACAGTTAAAGTCTGTAAAGTATAACTTCAGCCACATTTTAAAACAGTTTAACAATTTTGTAAACTTTCTTGTAGGAAGAGAGCTTACTACATGAAGATGACTTGTTTTTTATTTTAAAAGCCATGTCTGTTAAACAGGAAAAAACACACGGAACCCCAAATTTCTGGCTCATCATTCTGTATTCTTTATTCACTTTTTAAAGTTACCTGTTTTGTTGTATAAGCTGATTGTTGACTATTCATGGAATAGCAAAAAATGCCTGTTTAATAAGGAACTCTGACCAAGGCTGTAAATGCCGGTTACATTATTTTCAGTATTGTTGGTTATATTTAAATTTTCCTTATAATAAAGCACACTTTTATAATAAACTGTTAATTGTTTTTAATGTTGTTGGGGGGGGGGCTTGTTTCTTTAATATGACTTCTATAGCACATACTGCACTATGTGAAAAGCACAATAGAGATACAACATATGTGAAAACCCCCCTATAAAACCACAATGAGCTATCCCCTCACACCTGTCAGAATTGCTATCATCAATATATCAAACAAGTGTTGGTGAGGACGTAGAGAAAAGGGAACTCTCGTGCACTGTTGATGGGATTGCAAATTGGTACAGCCACTATGGAAAACAGTTTGGAGGTTCCTAAAAATAAAAATAGAACTACCTTATGACCCAGCAATTACATTTTTGGGTATTTATCTGAGAAATCCAAAACACTAATTTGAAAAAATATATGCAACCTTATGTTCACTGCAGTGCTATTTACAATAGCCAATATGGAAGCAACCTAAGTGCCCATCAATAGATAACTAGATAAAGATGTTTATGTATGTATGTATGTGTGTGTATGTATACATGCACACACATATATACATACAATGGAATATTCAGCCATAAAAAGAAATCTTACCATCTGCAACAAGGATGGAATTAGAGGGTATTCTGACAGAGAAAGACAAATACAATAGGATCTCACTTATATGCAGAATCTAAAAAACAAAAAACAGACCCATAGAGAAGCAGAGAACAAAGAGATGGTTGCCAGATGGGAGGGGGCTTAGGGGACTGGGTGAAAGGCAGAAGGGATTAAAAATTACAAATTGGTAGTTACAAAACAGTTATGGGTTTGTAAAGTACAGCATAGAGAATATAGTCAATACTATAATAACTGTATATAGTGCCAGGTAGGTACTAGACTATCTGGAGAATCATGTCCTAAATTATATGTGTCTAATCACTATGCTGTATACCTGAAACTATAATAATATTGAATGTCAACTATAATTAAAAAAAAAATTTTTTTTAAACCCTCTTGGCATAATGTGGCAAGAAAGTATGGTTCTGAAAGGCAACAGATTTTTAAAATTTAACTATTAGTCATGTGATAAAACTTTGGCATGTTGCAGACTAATTTAGCCATTTAAAATAACGAAATCTGGCTAAGGAATTTATGTCTTAAAGCATCTAAAACACCTCGTTTAATTTGTGGATGTTATGTAATCACTAAGAATCCTTAGTAATATTTAGAAATTGTCTGTTGAAGCTTCATTCAAGGATGTGTTTTATGCGTGGCTAAGAATGCTTGGAGAATATTCTTTTAACACGAAGGTGCTTCTGCTTATTTGTTTTAATAAAGAGTATATGTGTTCCCTGCATAGCTATATGAACTAGGGTTTGGTGCATGTATTTTAACAGTAATACTACCTGTGACACAAATCGAGTGAATGTATTTGGTTTACTTATAAACTATGCTAGCACACCATTTACAATGCTCAAAAAATGCAAGTGAAACATACGGCATGAAATAAGGAACTTTAGATTTTATTGAAATATGTAAGATTAAAATACTGAGTTCTTTTCCTTTCTAAAGCATCTTTAAAATAATGATATAATTTTTCCTATTTTTGTCATGAAATGTTATATGTTTATAACAAGGATCAGATGACCTTCGGCATTCTTAAATTGTGAGCCTACAGGGGTAAGTAACACATCTGGATAAGTCATGGATTTGTTAAATAACTGAAGGATTCTAATATCTAATTATGTTAATACCTAAGGGAGAAACAGAATATATAATAGGGAAATAGAATGATAGTGAATGCTGACTTCTAAAATTAAAAGTAGTATGAAGTATAACCTGATGTTCAATATTAGAATTTTGACAAAAAGAAACGAATAAGAGTTGAGACAACCTTACCCTGTTCCGGGATACTTTTAAAGGCAGCAAAACTGGTTGAGCAACTGAAACTATATAGCTGTTAGTCATCACAGGTATTAAAAAAAAAAAAACTTAAAAGTATAAATATGGAAATACAAGCAATAAAGTACACTAGGTATTTCCAGAGGACTTGTGTGCCCAACAATAACTATGAGAGCTTAAATCAGTTACATAATAGAGGAGAATCAGTGACTTCACCAAAACCACGAACTTTGTGAGCCCATGGCAGAACTTGTGGGCAATTGAGATCTCTTGATTCCTCATGCAATTCTTGGCTTCATATATTGTCCTAATAATGATGTTATTGAGCCTGATATATAGAGAAATTTATAGACAGTTTCCAATGCAGACATTATTTTGAGAGGAAAGCTTTATTATTTGACCAATAGATCTAGATCATTCTGTCCCTTTTTATGCTCTAAGTTTGTAAATCTAAAATTGGCTAGGAAATCTTGAAGCATGTGATGTATGATACGGAAGTAATTGTCTACCCCATAAAAATGAAATGCCACCTATCAGATTTTGATTTTAACCATGGCCCGAGTCTTGCCATTTTCCCAAATATTAAAAAACACTACTGCAAAATGAATATGCGTGAAATATGTTGTTCGTACCAATTATAATTCATTATAGTAAGTAAATGCATTTTTTACTCTTAGTTGGAAAAACAGAATGACTTCTAGGTGCAAAGGAGAGTTAAGTGTAAGTGGAAAAAGACTCAAAACAAGACCTGCCTCGGCCATTGACTGCAACAACCCAGAAGTGAAACTCTAAATGTTTTCTATTTAGCATGGAAAAAAGTTTACAAAATAGAACCCTTGAATGAGTTTATGAACAGTAGATATGA
Organism: Pteropus vampyrus; assembly: GCF_000151845.1. Classification (NCBI taxonomy): domain Eukaryota; kingdom Metazoa; phylum Chordata; class Mammalia; order Chiroptera; family Pteropodidae; genus Pteropus; species Pteropus vampyrus. The sequence continues at coordinate 2,029,920 of NW_011888989.1, read as the reverse complement.
CCAGTCAAAATCTTGGATAAAGTTGCTTCTAGTTGCTAATTTTCCATCTTTGTCCTAGTCAAAAACCTACCTGGGTCCTGCTAAGGCTGACATTTAATATAATTGTATTTCCCTTTACATAATGACTATATTATTGAAATGTAAATGAACGATACTTTTTAAAACCAAATAGTATTTTCATTATTTTAGGAAAAGTGCTCGCTATAAAGACATCTTTGGCAAATCTCTTTCACATAACTGCTCCTTAAAGCTGAACTTAAATATCCTCAGCACTTTTATTACTATAGCACATCATGATATACTATGTAACTTAAAAGGCTGAAGTGTGTTACTTAGACAAATGTCGTTTGCTTTTGTGTGACTGGCACCATGAGGAGACAAAATGAATGGGAACAGTACAAATTATACAATGTAGTAGAAGATGAGACCTGTTCTCAAATAACTGATGAATATATAGGACAGGTGACACTTAAAGCCCATGAAAGCTATTTAAGAGTTAATGTTCAAAAAGGCATATGACATACAGCATAACAAACATTATATAATAAGAAAATTCATGCTACTTCTTTCTCCCAACTTTCCATTCATTTTTCAGCAAGTATCTATTGATTGCTTTGACAAAAAGATACATAAGAGATGGTGACTGATAGGGAAGTGGGAGATCATGTAGATGTTGGGGAAGCAAATGTTAGCAAAAATATCAAGAATAGCACTCTAAGTCCTATGTACATATTATTCCTATGATTTTAACTGCTTTTTATCTGATTCAATTATCTCCAGAATGAGGTACATTTGACTGGCAACTAAAAATACATAAAGAAGGGCCTGGAATACCAAATAGACAAGTAGAAAACATGTGAGAATTTGTGTTGAATAGTTGAGACATAAGTTATCTAGTCTAGAAAATTTGCAATGAAAGCCACGAGAAGTCATTTGAGCAGATGAAAACCCTCATGTTACTTTTTTCTTGATTTTATAAATTAGAAGGATTAAGTGGAATTATGTGTTGCCTTCTTTAAATATTCATATTTTCATTTCTACCAAGTTGGACAACTTTTACGAAACTTTTGAGGGCAAATGAAACCACAAGGGGTAGTCCCCTCTATGTCCCGAGGACACACAAGTTCATGTCTCTAGACTTGAATTTCTTAAACTCCAAATATGTTCAGCTTCTTCCAGAAACTCTGTATACCAATTTCTTGCCTGCATAACAAGGTCATGATCTAAAGCTGAAACCATCTTTTCCCCATCTCTCGGTCACCAAATCTGTTTTCTCCAACATTTTCTAGCATCAACATATCACAATTACCCAAGCCAGCAACTCTACTGAGGCTAGAAATGCAACAATCATTCTTGATTCCTCCCTTTTCCCTTGATTCTTCCTCCTACTGGTCATAGTGTCGAGACACTCACATATGGACCACTGAACAAGGTCTTGCTGTATGGTCTCCAGAGCCAAATCTTAACTTTTAGTTGCATCAATAAGAGATTTTTGTAAGAGTTTAAATAATCCACCAAGAAGGATACTTATCTGAAAAGTTTCAGCATTTATTTTTTAGACCATTATGTGCTCCATTTCCCAATTTTAGTACTTGATTTGAATGATTTTGTTTGCTTGCCTTTTGACAATTTGAACAGTAATATTCTCAATATTCAAGCAATGCTATTTTTTCGAACATCTTTCTTAGTCTAGCAAAGTAGTCACTGGTGTACCACATGGGGTGGAATCAAGAGAACTATACTATTTAATTTTACCCTTAATAGAATTTACCTAGTTTTTTACTCTTTAAATTAGAACTTAAAAAAACTTGATTTTTTTTAAATAACAGAAGTAATTTTCAAACCATTGGAAAGACATCTTTATTTTAGATGACAACTTCTTGACATAGTTTAGCATAATTTATGTGTAATATGTGTGTAAATATATTGTGTCTGTTAACCAAGAGTAGGTGTTATTTAACAAAATACTTTCTAATGTCAGTTTTATCATGGAAACATCTGAAGAACATAAAAATTATATCTGTTTTAGTGAAAGTGTAGAATTTATACATGTAAAGATTTCCAAGGAATCTTACTAGTTTTGTAGTACTTTGATCTTTGTTCTGGCTTATCAGTTGGCTGGTTTCATAATGGTCACCCAAGAATTAATGATGTTCCTGTTTAATATTCATAAGGTATAATGTGTAAGTATACATAAAGTACTAAATATACATAAGGTATAGAAGTTTGCATAAAGTGCTAAATATATATGATGTATAAGTATACGTAAGGTACTAAGTATACATAAGAAGTATATATAAGCTAATGTGTAAGTATACTTATGGTACTAAATCTACATAAGGTAATGGTCACCCACAAATTAATGATGTTTCTATTAAATATATATAGTACTAATGTGGTCATTTAGCTTGCCAGAAGACAAGACTAATTGTCCACTTAAAGATGTAGAGAATTCTAATACTGATATTTAATCAGTTGTGACTGAACTATCACAATTTTACTCTTATATTCAGTACTTGGACAAAAATGAAAGTATGTGAAAATATTTTACATCTTTGTATCCTTATCAATTAGCACAGTGGTCAACAAATAATAGGAACTAAATAAATGTTTTTGAATAAATGAAAAAAGTGCCATTAAAAAATAAATTATTGCTTATAATAATGTACAATATCTTGATCTAAGGTTGAAGTTCTTCTGCCCATCACAGTTTCCACCAAAAAATATCTCCACTAAGGCTTTCAGTAAAAACTTTCAAATAGAATAACTTTTAAAATAATGTAAGGTTTAGCCAAAAGCAGATCTCACAATTTACGTAATGAAGAGGGGAAAGGAAGTAGCTCAAGCACTTAAGAGCTCATTTTTGGAGGAGGGAAAGCTTTTTAGTTTCCTAGAGGGAGTTAGACAAAAATATTTTAAACGATTTTGTCGAGAAATTAAACATTGGAGTTTATATTTTCAATTCTGGGGCATGATGAACTGCCACCGAAAAAATAAAGGCAGAAAAAAAGGATATTGCAGAACACAGTCGAGTTCTTTTCTGGATCACTCTATCAATCTCTGAAAAATGATAAATTCAAATCCTGTCTTTTTTCCTTAGGGAAAAAAATTGGCATTTTGTTGGCCCTCTGAAGTATTTTCAGAAAAAAAATATTTTTGACTACTATTCGTGAATACAGAAAGTAAATCTTTGATCACACGGTAGAGAAGGCTATTTTATAGATAATATCACTTCAAGGATTCAAACAGGGAATCCCTAACTGAATTTAAAAATTTGTTTCAACATATGAGGGCAATTTTGTATTTCTGGATTTGTTTTGTGGCTTTTCGGGTAGATTTAAAAGTTCAAAAAATGTAGAGAATTTAAAGAAATAATTAGCTATGATTTTAGGCTCTTTTCAAAAGTTTGACTTTACTGATTTCTTATTAATGTAAGTTTTCCGTCTCTTAAACTTTAAGCATACATACAATGAACCAAAGATATACAACCTAAAGCATAGCTTAAATGATTAAACACTAAAAGGTTCAAAGGGAAAAGGCTTAATAATGTCTTTGTAATGTGAATGGTAAACACATCAATTATAGTCTAGATTGGCTGCGATGGACAGCCATATTTAAAGTGAAGGGAACTATAAAGCAGAGAAGCCATCCTCTGATGAGTCAGAGCATTTAAGGAGGAACTCCTAGTGGAAACAAGTGGAAAGACATTCTTTCATCAATGGGAAGACAACTGGAGAGAGGAAATAGTTAACAAAACACCAGAGAAACTTAGATAACGACTCACAAATTAAATCAGTTTAAATCGCTTTATATCCCTCTTCATTACCGAAACCAACGAGCAAGCTGCACACAATATGGAAAACATGCTTGACTTTCCTCAATTTCAAAGCCAACAGTAATCGGCCACCCCCTTACAGCTTTGTAAATTCCCCAGATCCTGAGAGTCTCTCTCACTATCCATCCCCAAGCCTCTCAGTTCCTGGCACGAAGCCGGCATTCAGCAAATCTTGAGTGAACTGAACAGAGTTGGCAAAAAAAATCTTAAGTTACTGTCTTGGGGGTGGCGAGGCAAGGTTCAGGATAAAGGAAACCTAGTTCTTCCCACTGGAGCCCAGTGCCACCTTTATTATCCCCATCATGCTTGATACCGTGATTTGTGGGTGACTGGGTCCCTCGCGAAGCTGCACTGCTTCCGCTTGTGTAGTCATCTCCTTCCCCCAGCACTAAAACAATACCTTGGCCTGCTGCCAAACTTTGAGCAGCAAGAGACTTTGGCTGTTTATGGTGGGGAACCGGTGCTGCGAGAGGCTGGGGCTGCTCTGAGTGTTAGGACAGGTCCAGAGGAAGAAAAGAGGCCAAAGCTTTAAAACACTCCCTTCCTCCGCCTCCTCCCTTTTGTCCCAGACACCAAAACAAACGAGCTGATACACGTGTCCCTATGACTCTTGTTTACTATCAAGAGTGGATTGTGCATCCACCTCTGGGATATGTAGTCCAACCGGTTCCTCCGGCCTGCCGTTTCCCCGAGGTACCAAGCAAGACTGCAACTACGAACCCACAATCCACTTCGGGGGCAAAGTTTGGCTTGGGGTCCAGTAGTCTCGGCAGCAATCCAATCAAAAGCGCTCACTCTAGTGATTGACACGCCGTCTTCTCCAGTAAACACAACACAAAAGTCAATACAAGCCCGCCCCTGAGACGGGCCAAATATCACCCAATGGGAAAGGGGAATGATCGAATGACAGTTCTGCAGACCAATAAGAGGACGAAAGACCTGGTAGGAGGCTCACCCCCCGGGGGGTTGAGGGGAGGGGGAAGACGAAGCTTGAAAGACTTTGTAATGGCGACGGGTTTGGTAAGTAGGAAAGTTTCGGTTGAGGTGTACGAGCGGCGGCAGGAGCAGTAACGAGCGCCGGGGAGGCCGGCGTCAGTTGGAGATTGGGGACACGAGCTGCTGGTGGTGTTGTCGCGGCCAGGGCCGCCCGTACTGGGGCTGCCCGCACTCTGCGGCGGGTTTGTTTTCTTTCAGTTCGGGAAGGGGTGGGGGTGGGGAAGGGAGGGGCAGGATCCCGAGGGGAACAGGCGGCCAGGCAAGCTTGGGTCGGTGTTCCTCGTCCTCGAAAGGCTGTCTTCACAGTCGGGGCAGTTAACTGTCTAGTAACTGCCCGCTGCGAACCCACTGGACCAGCGCCTCCGCATGCTCACCTGAGTTTGGAGCAGTGCGGCCCGAGGGGGTCCCGCGGGCGGGGGCTGGGAGGAGTCGGCAAGGACCGCAACGCGGGCCGGTTGCGTGGTGGGTGGCCGGGCCTGGTGCGGAGTTGGGACGGGCCTGGGCGGGGGAAGGGGCCGACGCCGCGCCAGGGCTGCCCAGGAAAGTTTGACTTCAACTACCCGCGTGTGGGCGGAGGGTCGGAAGTTGGCCAGCTGTGGGGATCCAGCCGGGCGTGGGGGACCCTAGTGAGGCGCCGCCTCCTTCGGGGCCGAAAAAGGGTCGGACCGAGCTGAGAAGCTCGCGGAGCCGCTGGGCCCCGGGGCTCATTGTTACGCAGTTCGAATGAATGGGCTCCGAGGCGCCTGCGCAGTGGGGCTGAGTCGAAGGGAAAAACAAGCCTGGAGTCCAGGCTGCGGTCACATGATGGGGGGAAGGGAGGGGAACGCGATGAATGGCGAAAGAGTGTGGGGGATGGACTTGGCTTGAACCTGCGGGCGCTGCCTCTGTGACCAAGAGCCGAGGCTTGGCAGGGGATTTCAGTCTCCGCCTTCCAACCTATGCTGCTGCCCCAGGCGGATTAAAACAAAACAAAAAATCCAGGCGAAGTTGACCGCGGGGGCCCGGTTTTTGTAGCTTCTTTAAAAGCTGTATGCTGTCTAGGGGATTTCACTCGCCGCTGTGCGTTCTATAATATTTGGGATTCATTCTTAGAGAGTTTTCAGCAAGAATAGTTTTAAAAAGGAGTACTGACAAGAGCAATACTCTGAGATTTTAGCCACAGATGCTATAAAACGCGAGGAGGGTAAAAGGGAATTGTGTATACTAGGAAGTGTTGGAGTCCTACCAACAATTCTGACAAAGCGCTTTAGATTTATTTATTTCCATCTACGTTGCTGTAACAGATGACTCCGAAGAGTGGTTTTGAAATGAAACCCTTTGAGAGTTAGAATAATTTTAACATTTGTCAGTAATTTTCTGTTGTTTTAACTATTGGTGATCTACATTTGTAATGTGTTCTTAGAACTTTCGGGCTTTGCTTTTTCTTTTTTTTTTTTTCCGGCTATTGTCTCTTGCTTTAGATTACTAACAAGAGTGTTAAGGGTCTTTTCAGTTTCTTTGATTACAATTCTTGCTGGGTTGGCAATATTTGGCAAGTTTTAAGAAAATATAAATTATATTCAAAAGAAAAAAAATCCACTCCTTATGTTTTTTAACTACTTTATCCTTTTAAGGAAGCCCTTTAATCACTTTATATGAAAATACTGCTGTTTATTCTAACTCGACTAATACATTATAGAATGAAAATTTGATTTCATTTTCTAGTTTCCATTTTATTTAGGTTTACACCCAGTTACTTTTTCATTTACCTGGAAAACGCCTTCCTCTTTATTCACTTCTCCAACTTCTACATACATTAGTTAAAAAGTTACCTTCTCCCAGGATTTCCCTGCACACCTATCTCCCCAATCTTTCCATGCTTTACAGTGTCTACCTCTTAGACTTCAAGCATGTTACCATTACTTTTAAGAATTGTCTCCTTTACTGAATTTCTCTGGACTCTTTGTCACTATCCAGGGGCTCAGTGGAGAAAGTATATGACTTGGTCTGAAAGAACAAACTGCGAAGCCCTGAAGGTTTCCTTTAGGGAGAATTGCAAACTTGTGTCTTGTATTTCTAGTTGAAATGAAGATATCAGTACTTTTTTTTCCTGTCATGAATTATTATAAGAAATTACTACAATATTAATCAAATAGTGCCAGGTATTTTGCATGTATTTTAAATAGAAAATGAATATTTGAATGAAAAAATAAATCAAATTTTTTAAAATTTAAAGCTGACAGATGCCTTATATATCACAAAATTCAGGAAGAATGATATTGTTAGCTGCCTGATTCATCAGTGATATTCATATTTCTTCATATTTTGATGTGCACTTATTTTGGCGCTTCATGTGATAATTTATACTATCATTTTCTATAGAGAAAAAATTTCTAATGATTAAATTTTTTAAGTTAGAGCTTAGAAAAGCTTATTTTTTTAACATGTTGCTATAGGTAATGTAAAATTGTTTAAGATTAAAATCAAGTTTAGGAAAACTGAATTTTAGATGATTTCAAGTTTTTTCATACAGTGATTTATCTTGAATACTATTTGAATTGATAGTCCTCTTTAAAACAGGTTTGTGCATAGCTTCTTATAGTGGTGTATTATGGGTTTTCTGTTATCTTCATCAGTGTCAGTATTCTTTGTCAGATCAGCTCAAAATTAATAATTTGTATAGATGTGATTTGGCACTGTCCAACAAAGGCAAGGAGTCTGGTCTGGGCAGCAGTGACTGATGAGCTAGAAGAGTGCTTTGGAACCAGGTAAGCATGTGTGATGCAGTATCTTTTATACCTATAGTAATTATGATAGGTAGACAGGTACTGGTCCCAATTACAAATAAGAAAACTGAGGCATAGAGGTTAAATTCTTTAGAATCATATAGGTGGTAAATGATATCCTATGGTAGTTTATTTTAATAACAGAATATCACCCACTGTTGGGGTGTGGTTTATTTGCTGCTTTTTCCTTAGCACAATGGCAAACAAGTTGTAGAAACATTTCTTTGAAATCTTTTGTTTAAAGATTAATTGAAAATATTCTAGAAGAACATCATTAAGGCCCCCAGCTGGTCTTGGTGTAGAAAGTTACATTGAATATAGTTTATAATGGAAGCTCATTTCAGCCTGAAATTATGTAATCCATTTTAAATACCTCAGTTCCTCATGTTAGAGATATAAATTCATTGCAAATTACCTTCTCCTCACCCCTGCCACCAATTTGAGTTTGGTATAGAAGTCCTTCAGGATTAGGGAAGGGCATATAGGAGATCCTTTCTGGGAAATCCATAGTAAGGATGGAAAGGTAAGGATCAGGGAAGAATTGGCACTTGAAAGTAGAAGTCTAAATTAATTTATGTTGATTATACCTTTTATCTTTTTTTCTCATTTCTTTTCAAAAAGAAAATGGTCCCATTCAGTAATCAGAGTCCTGTTTTCCTCATCCATAATAGTACTTTGTTCACAGCTGTTTTCGTGGAAATACTCTGCACATAGTAGGCAGGCATTAGGAAAACCTACTCCTTTTCATTCATTGATTTGGCTGTTTCTAGTCTTCTCTTCCTCTCCTCTTATCTAAGATTTTGTAGACATGTACTTCTGAAAGTTTGCAAACCAAAAACATTAGGGTCTTCCCAGCTCCACCCAATAAAAATTTTTAATACTGAACATGACATTTCACAATGCAACTGCTGGAGAATTTTACTCTTCTTTGAGAATCACTAATCTAGTGAAGAAATGACGTGAATCCTGTAATACCAAAGCATGAATGAACAATAGGGTTAGCTCTACCAGGAAATATTTGAAAGAGGAGCTTGTTTATTAAAATGAATGTCTAATTGCTATAATTATGTGGAGGAGTATTTTTGAGTATGGACACTTCTGGTATTTCTTTACTATATCAGAGGCCTTGGTTCCCCCAAACAGTTTGACAGAAAGTCAAAAACTAGTATATGAATTTTGCTTTCATATATTTCATTCTCACACTAGCCCTGTGAGATAAGTAGAGGTACTGTTAGGCTGAGGTTAAGTGACTTGCTTAGGTTACATGGTGTACAAGAATGAAACTCAAGTCTATTGCTTAAGTCTAGGCTTCTTTCCATTTGCTGTAGAAGAGGTTTACATTAGTAAAATCTGCATTTTCTCAAGATAACTTTTGAAAGCCATGAACAATGAGAGATGCAAACACATAAAACTCAACAAATATTTATTTAGTCCCTTTCGTTATTTGTAGGTAGCTCTGTTGTGAAATTAAAATTTTTTTCCAACCTCATTCAAGGAGTATTGAGATGGGGTGTTAGTTAACTAAACTAGTTCCTGAAGAAATGATAGAAGTGCAAGGAGGGGTTAGTGTATTGTAAATGGTAAGCGGCAGACACTGCAGGACCTGTTGACAGAGAGGAGAAAATCTAGCTGGGAAAAAAAGAAAAAGAGCTCTGCCGAGAGGGGAAGACAGACAAACTGCAACACTGCTTTTGTGGACCCCAAGAACAGCACTGTTTCATACACTTAAGGATAGCTCTGAGGAGATATGTATGTATAGGAGGGCAACCTGTAAATTTCATTATAAAGGTAAAAAGAAAATTTTCAAGTTTAAGATTAAAGTTGGGGTTGACTTACACAGATCACATCTCTATCTAAAGCTTAGCACACAGTAGATATTCATAAGGAGTTTGAGTCATCAGGATAGGTTAAATTGTGTTCTATATATTTGAGGTGTCAGATTTCTAGAAAAACTCAAAGTCTGTTCTCTAAACTGTTAATATTAGCTGTTCAGAGAACTCATATAGAATGACAAGTTCCTCTCATGTCTTAGGCATTAACTAAATAACTTCTTTTATGAGAACTCTTGCAAAGGAAGCTGGGAGCAGGCGGCTTATATGGATAGAAATTGAGAAGGTTAATATACTCTCCCTTAAATATTTGTTATAGGTATTCCTGCATATTCATACAGTATTTCAACATGACTTTGTATAGATGCAAACAGAATGTTTAAAGTGTAGTTCTGAGCATGTCAGACCTCTGCTCCAAAATCTTCAGCAATTCTCCCATTGTCTGACAATAGCTCATAATACTAGCCACTCTACTTTGAGGGTTTGTTCTGTGTTGGGCGCTATTCTAAGCTTTTTACATTTATTAGCTCAGCGAGTTTTTATGACAATCTGTGAGGTAGATGCTTTTAATACCTCCATTTTACAAACAGAGCATGTAAATAAATTGTTCAGGGAACATAGCTAGTAAGTAGCAAATTTGATTTATAAATGCAGGTAGCCTGATGTCAGAGTCCTTATTCTTGTCTACAAAAACAATTTTCTTAAACTAGGGTTGAAGATTCTGATCTCAGTCTACCCTTGCTTTAGTATCCATGACAACAGTACACACACAACCATCCTACCTTCTGGTAATACTGGATTCTGTTAGTCTGATCTCATCCAGTACTTTGCTAATTGTAAGTTTGGTCATTTGAGTTTCTCTTGTTGGGAGAAGTCTCTCGTTTCCTTTTTACCTATTCATAGCCAAGCCCTCCTTTATAGAACTTTATAGTCATTGAGATTCATGATTCATTACTGAGTGCTAACATTGAAACTAGTATAGTAGTATAGTGTTTTGAACCCAGTATATGTAAAATGAATATATATATTTTTTAAAAATAAAAGGGTATTTGGCAATTATTTTTAGCCAACTAGTTCTCACACTGCATCTGGGGTTCTTTTTAAAAGCAAACAAATAAAAACCAGTGCCCAGGTCTGTATCTCAGATCAAATAAATCAGATTCTCTGGAGGTGGGGCCTGGACATCTCATTTTATTGGAAGTATACTTGTTCTGTGTATCATGAGGGTTGAGAATCACCGGTCAAGTTAAGTTTGCTTGATTTTTGCAGTGAGAAGTTGGAGGCTTAGAATAATGATTTGGCCAGTTTTAAATCAGTTTGTGTTAGTAAGCATATTTCTGGTAGCCACCAATTTTGTGGGAAATTATTTGCTAGACCCCAGGAGGTTTGTTGTAACCATTGTATATAAGACCGATTAATCATTGCATAATAAGATTATACTAAAGTAGAAAAATGTTAATTTCTTCTGAATGCCTCAAATATCTTTTAGCTAGGTAAACTATTATTTGCCCAATGTAGTGGCTTGACACGTGATTTTTATTGAGACGTGTTGATAAATTGTTATAATATTTCCCAGAGAGGAAATTGCTGAAGCTGAATAGATAGATAGCTGTCTGACCCCCTGTTGTGAACTATTCTCAATAACTGTTCTGTTTAGGACAGTAAGTACCCAAAGTATGAAAAATATTACCATATGTCACTCTTAAGTAAAAAAAAAAATTTTTTTTTTTTTTTACATTTTACATTTCTTTTGCTCATTTTTTTTCAGTTCATCCTTACAACTACTCTCAGAAGGAAGTTGGGCAGGTATCATTAACTCTGTTTTACAGGTGAAGATACTGAAATAGAAGTTGAATCACTAGGTCATATATTTAGTAAGTGAACATTTGGAATCAGAACCATGTTTCCTTACACCTAACCCATCACTGCGTAGTATATCTTACAGTCAATATTGAATAAGGCTCTAAAGCAGTGCCCAGAATATGGGTCATTTTTGAGGCATGCAGGCAGTCAGCATCCAAAATAGAATGTTAGAAAATAAAGTAAGGCAATACGCAGTTTGGCCAGATGTGTCAAGAATCTTAAGATATTTGAAAAAAAATTAATAACACAGGAAAGGAAAAGGTATCAATTATATATACGAAGTATGAAGAAAAATATGAGAGTCTGCATGAAAGAGATGTAAGATGATACATCAAAATATTAACATTATATAAATCTGGTTAGTGGGATTAAAAGTAATTGGTTTTTTAAATGTTTTTTAAATTTTAACCAAAGTGTGTATTTTATAGTCAAAAACATAATTAAAAAAAGATCGTGAAAAGCAACAAATGAACAGGACAAGCAAACAGAGACTCATGGACATGGACTATAGACTAGTGGTTACCAGAGGGTAGGCGGTGGGGGAGGAGGCAGGAGGTAGACAGGGTAAAGGGGTCAAATATGTGGTGACAGAAAGAAATCTAACTATGGGAGGTGAACACAGTATAAATATATATATATATATATATATATATATATATATATATGCCTTACTGTTAAAGTGTACAGCTGAAATTTAATGGATTTAGTTAGCCATTGTCACCATAAAAAATAATTAAATTTTAAAAATAAAAAATTAAAAGATCATAAAAAAGCATTTGTAGAAAAAATTCGTTTTGCCAGTGGGTTTTTTGGTGATTATATCATGACTTAGAAAACTCTGATATAAATATTAAGCATTTAACATCTTTTCACTGCATTTTTTGATCAGCTGGGCCTGTTGGTGACTTTTAACAGCAGTGCATTTTATTTTGAGGAAAATATTGTATGTTTTCAGAATTTTCTGTGTGTTTTAAATTAGCTCATTAGAACTTTTTTAAAAATCAGATTTGAAGTAGACCTTGAGAAATCAGGAAATCTTCATGCTGCTGTCACCCATGTTAAATAACCAATTTGATCATGTCCAAAGGCAAGACTGTAAAAGGAATTAACAAATTTTTACTCTCATAACATTTAGTTTGTGGACTTCCTGAGAAATTATTTAGATGTGTTAACCTATACTGTTTTCTTTCTCACGATACTTTTATAGGCATGAAATGAAGATGGATTTACTATTTATTTAGCTAAATCTCCCATGATTAGTATTCATTTTTTGGGAAATAAGAGCCTATTCAGAAGGACAGGTATCTTTTTATTATGGCTAGACCTCAAGTTTTCATTAAGAAAACATAACATTTTATCTTTGTGAGAAATATAATATATGGCCATTTTAGAAGTTTATTCTTAAATATTATTTAGAGAATATAATTTTAAGTGTGTTAAAGATGAGGAAACAATAACATTTGGTAGAGAAATTAAAATAGAATCTTCAAAATGAAAAAATAGATTATTGTTTTAGTCTTTTTTAATTTAGGAAAATTTTTTAATTTTTAAATTTGAAGATACAGGTTAAAAGGTTTTGTTGGTCTCAGTATTTGGGTCTGAAAAAGATAATAGCTTAAAAACATAAAAGTATATGGATAACTGTGCTATTCTTTAGAAGAAAAGACTTTTATAAATTCAGGATATTAATCTTTTGGGATTTGGGTGTAATTTAATGCCGACTACAAGGTTGTAGGCCAAGATATCAGAGTGTCATCCAGATCTAAAAGATTCGATGGGGTACAAATAGCAGTGGATGATTAAGTTAAAGATAACACCATTGTGATGTTTCTGATTGATTTTATACTTATATGCTCTCCAGATCACATGATTTGACATTTTTCTTAAATTATTTTATTTTAAGTCGGAGCACCATAACATGGTGTGGGAAGTGAAGACAAATCAGATGCCTAATGCAGTACAGAAACTCCTGCTGGTAATGGACAAGAGAGCTTCAGGAATGAATGACTCACTGGAGCTGCTGCAGTGTAATGAAAATTTGCCATCCTCACCTGGCTATAACTCCTGTGATGAGCACATGGAGCTTGGTAAACAAACTTAAAAGTTTTTAGGAATCTCACTGAGATTCAGATTAGTTTTCATGTTTAGCCTGCTTTGAACTGCTAAAAAGTATGTGAAGTTTTGTACATTAGTAGGAGTTTGAAATGTTTTGTTATTGCTTGTAAAATATTACTCAAAACCAACATAAATCTGAGACTGTTTATGGTATCATAGAGACTCATTTACAAATTAATAAACTAAATTGCCTTACATTGTGGGAAAAGATCAGGCTATTAAACACCTTAGGAAAACCTTGCTGTGTGGCTTTTCAAAAGGGGTTGCTTTTGAAACATCTTAGTGAGCTCAGTAATTATGATTGGCTGCTCTCATGGCTGGTTTGTTATCCTACAGGAGAAATTACAGTGGACCCTTGAAACTTGAGGATCTGACATTTGTGGTTATCACTACTGTTAAACTACTCCAGTGATAGGTGACCTATAGAAATGTGTAGCTTTGTCGAGGTATGATTTTGAATTGTATTGCTTTGAGGTATTGAAGAGTAAATAGCTTACTGAGTGACCTTGGCTTGCCGCCCAGTTTTTCAGCTTGGTTTTGTTGTCCTAAATGTTTACAAAAAACTTGAAAAGATGTTATCATTTTACAAAAGATGAAACAGAGGAGATTATATGCTGGAGTGTTCTTTGGGAATTTGGAGGTCCTGAAAGTCTTGGGACATAAACCTGTTTGAATGCCAAGGGTTTGCTGAGCTTTAATACTCACTGAGTAGAGATTAATGTTGAGCAAGGACACGATTTTAATCAGGTAGTCCTGAGTTTGAAAGACATAAATGAACTCTTTGGTAAATAAAGAAGTGATGGTCAAAGAAAAATGTTGGCAATGAGGGAAGAGGAGTAGCTACACCAATATGAGGATTATAGGGTGGAGTTATCTCAAATTGTTGTGATGTTTGCCTGCTCTGTGAAAAGGGGAATACCTTTACTCAGTTATATAAATAGATATCCTGAATCAGTACTCCTAAGTAAGTCATTTCAGTTTTAGTAAGCTATTCTGGGATATTTTCCCTAATAGGAATTGCGTGTCTGTACCTTTATAGTTGACAGTGTAGGGGAACTCCCAAGACTAGAAGAGTTTCTTCACTTACATATTGAAGGGACCCAGTGGATCTGTAGTGTAGGTGTATATTTCATATAGAGAGTTTTTTTAAGGCCTTCAGGATGCGTTTTTCTCCTTTATATTTCTTTTTTTTAACTCAGTATTTTAGAATTTAATTTTTTAGAATTCCTTAGAGTATTCATAGTCTTGGTGTGTACGTGAGTGGTACTTGGGTAGTATTTCTAGTCTTCTCTTTTGGAGAGAAAAGTCTATTGTGAACTACAATAAATATTACTGAATTCAGAATTCCTCAGTAAAAAGAAATAATTTGGTATGTGTAAAGTTGAATAAATAGTACCTAAAAATTTATAATATGATCTATAGCTTTTAAAAATTGTTGTTTTCATCATTGTAGTAGCAGCAGGTTAATAATAAAGCATATGAACAGAATAAATAAATATATGCACAAAAAATGCCTTTTTCCTCATTAACATGTTCATGTAAAAATGTCTCAGTGGTATATGGATTACTCCTGGGTGAACTATTTAAAAAAACGGGAAAATGTCAGACTTGCTTTTCCAGTCTATGAACAGTTGTGGTAATTAAGTGGTTTAGGTAGTGAAGTTATTATGTTTACAGTCATTGGATTTACTTTTCTACCAGGCTCTGTTGACCCTTAATGAACTAGATAGATGTCATTTTTTAAAATTGAAACTTGTTTCATTTAAGAAAATACTTTGAATTTATACTATTCTTCTCACAAACTTAGCGAAATTTGAGGACTCCTTTTCCAAGGAGTATTGCTCTATGTTAGTAATTTCCTTTTTATAATTTTGAGTGTGCTTATTTGCAGATGACCTTCCTGAACTTCAGGCTGTTCAAAGTGATCCTACCCAATCTGCCATATACCAGCTAAGTTCAGATGTTTCACATCAAGAATATCCAAGATCATCTTGGAACCAAAATACCTCAGACATATCAGAAAATACTTACCGTGAAAATGAAGTGGATTGGCTGACGGAATTAGCAAATATTGCCACCAGTCCACAAAGTCCACTTATGCAGTGCTCATTTTATAACAGGTAGGAACATTGGCTATATTTTTATTGAAAAGCTGTCATCACAAAAGCTATTAATATTTTTTTCCAGTTTTGAAAGTAATGCTATTAACCATTTAATGAATGCTTTTTGTCTAGGTTCATTTTCTTCCAGTGTATGTGGCCTTATGTTATTTTACTGAAATATGCTAATCTTCAAATCTTGAGCTTTAAATGTGGACTCCATTGGCAAAAACCACTGTTTCATATACCCAGACCAGAATTTAAGAAAATGAGTTATCGTGCTATGAAATATAAAGGTTTTCAAGCAGTATTCCTAGAGAGACCTAAGTAGATAATATTTCATTAATTATCCCTAAAATCATGAAAGTATCTATGTAAAAAGACAGATAAATATGATAGTTTGTAGAGAGAAGAAATGCCTAGATTTGTACTCATGTGGGTGAATAGACCATATAGTTCATACTAGGTGATGTAGGAATAACTGAATTTTGATAGTGCTCTTACGTTAGTATAATTTTTTGATAAAGAATAAACTTTTTAGGTGTGAAGCCTGGTTTTCTTGCAGCTCATTGAATTATGCTGCTTCTCTTCAGCAGGATATTCGCCTTGATTAGAGCAAATTCATTTTAGTTTAATTCTGTGAAAATTTCCACAGGAAAGAAAACTTGGCTTTCCGAGTATTACTCCTTTTATAGTCCCAGTTTTCATTAGAATCTTAATAGTTAAAAAACTAAAAATTCTTTTATATTAAACCCCTTGATTTTACTGAGACTTTCCTTTTTCCCCATTTCTAGTTTAGAGATAATACTTTTCATTTTTCACAGCAAACTCATGAGGATTAGTAATATGATTCATGGAAAGTTGAATATACCTTTCAGAAGAAAATCAGTATAATAGAAACATAAGTAAAGGAGTATCTCCATAAAGATGTAAATTTATTCTCTGCAGTATTTTCTGTGGTTCTCTTCTTCATAGGGAACAAGACCAAGAGTCACACTCTGCTATCTGAGCTTGCCCTCTAACACTTGTCAGTGGCTATTCATTCAACTTCTTGTAGAGTGTTAAACTATGTTAGTTATTAAGCTTTGGATGTCTGAAGTTGTAACTGTACAGTACCGAGGGGTTGAGGACAGGTAAAATTTATATTATCCCTGCATGGATAGAGGGAAGAAGAAACAAATAGTGTTAGTGTTTTAGACATGTTTCATATGTTAATTTTTACAGACCATTTAGACCATTGTACATTTTAGAAGATCGTATTGTACTTCTCTTTCAAATGGTTTAACGAAAGAACTGATAAAACTCATTTTCTTTTGGTGATAAAGGCAGAGATGAACTTAAGGAATTTTTAGCAGTTTGGCCATTCTCTAATATGTTATAAAGTTCTACATGTATAATAAAAGGAAGAAGTTGGTTAAAGATGAAACATTCAGTATTTGTATTTTGAAATCCAAAATTGATTGGAGAGTATAGTTTTTTATTTAAGAAGTGATAAAACATGAAAGCAAAGTAGAGTTTCCTGGATCTTCATTTAAAAATAATTTCTGCAAATTTATAATAAAAAATGTTGATGACAATAAAATTGAAAGGCCAATAAAATTTCTTACTAAGCGAAGAATTGGAAAGTAAGATGTCCCTCTTCTTTTTTTAAAAAAAGGTTAATACAGAAATGCATAAACTTTTTACTGTTAAGGACCAAATCCCTGTTTGGCATCTCAGAGAACTGTCCTGATTTGGGGTCTTCAGACCCATCTACCCCTTAGATCTTGCAGTCTTCCTCTCTACTGCTTTCCAAATCCCATGTCAGTACACATTACTGGTCATCTTTGTTGGGCTGGCTTCTTACGTCACCCTTAACTGTGAATAGCTGATCTCTTTGTGGGGTAAGGATCTTAGTATGTTCTCAGGAGCCCACATACTCTAAAGAGAGCACTGCTTGTTAAAGAGACTTTCGAGGGGGAAACTGGGGAAAGGGTAAATTTTTTAAGAGATGCTGGGGCAAAATAATAGCCCTTCTGTGTAGATGCTTTTCAGCAAGTTTGTATTAAACAAGAAGTAGTGTCCAGTTACAAGAAGTTGCAAATAGGCTGCTTTCTGCTATGATAAGTTTAAGCATTTTAGCTTAAGGTAGTTCATTGTATCTGCCCAGTGATAGGTGGTTGGTAGGTACGAGTTCAGTGTTGGTTGCATTAGGCATACATTCACTCATATTAAGACTTACTGCATCAAAGGACAAGAAAGAAATGTATATGGAGCCCTGCACAGAGGTTATCATTCTTCATGTATGAAAATATGTGCATTTATATGTACTTGTCGATATAAAAATAAGTGAAACAGTAATTTGGAATTTAAAATACATTATTGAATCTGGAAAAAAACTTTAAAATGTATGAGAAGGGCTTGGGTAAGAGATTGAGTGACGGACCAGCATATCATCAATGAAATCTTGATGTCTTTATTAGTATTTCCATAGGTGTCTTATATATAATAACATTGGCATTTTGAATATAAAGTTTTTTCATCAAAAGGAAAGATCTACTGTAAGGACCTATACTTTATGGTTAAAACTGCTGCTTTATTTTAGATCATCTCCTGTACACATCATAGCTACTAGCAAAAGTTTACATTCCTATGCACGCCCTCCACCAGTGTCCTCTTCTTCTAAGAGTGAGCCAGCCTTCCCTCACCACTGGAAGGAAGAAACACCAGTCAGACATGAAAGGGTGAGTTTATTCATGAGCTTAAACTTTTACAAAGTTTGCACAATAGTTGAAATATATTAACTTCCCTTCTGTAAGAAAGTCTTTTGAAGCACATAACAGATGGAAAAGAGTATGTCTCATTGTTCTGATAGTGATCTGGATTTGATTTTATATACAGCTCTATTAACTTAGTAAAGTTTGTTACAAATGGGAACATGATTTTAACCAAAACTTTCAAAAACTATAGTTTTTAAAGGTAGTGTATATTTTCCTAAGTTGAGAATGATTGAATTATATCCTAAAAGAGCCTGAAGGTTTGAGATAAAGATAGATATTAATAAGATATGTTTAAAAGTAAAAAAGTTTATGTTTTTCTCCATAGGCAAATAGTGAATCAGAATCTGGCATTTTCTGCATGTCCTCCCTCTCAGATGATGACGATTTGGGATGGTGCAATTCCTGGCCTTCAACTGCTTGGCACTGTTTTTTAAAAGGTAAAAAAAAAATACTTGAAATTTTTTACAGCTTACTTATGTAGCACCTTGTCACATATCTGATGTTTGTTTTATACTTAAACTTTAGGCACACGACTATGCTTTCATAAGGGAAGCAATACAGAATGGCAGGATGTTGAAGATTTTGCTAGAGCTGAAGGCTGTGACAATGAAGAAGATCTCCAAATGGGCACTCACAAGGTTGATTTGAAATTCCTAAAACTTCTAACAATCTTTCAAAATGAAACAAAGTTTATTATTAATCTACGGTAGTACTCTCCATTTACTTTCATGTTCAAATGACACTGTACATTTTAGAAAGAGGTTTTGTGACTACTTATTGATGCTTAGCCTAATGGAGAGGTTTTAGGTTTACAGTTATAGTTATGCTTTCTTAGATAGAGAAAACTAAACTGGCATTAAAAATAAATGGATAAACAAGTGAAACAAAGCCTTAGGTAATCTACAAAGTAATTAAATTCCCAATGTATAATTGAGAGTTGATTATATTGAGTTACTTTTTAAATAACTCCATAAAACACTGGTATTTTTTAAGTTGATAAAAGCAGTAGTGGGCAATAGGAGGATAAGTATCAGTTGACACCTTTGTCTTTGAATTCTTTAATTTCACCATCGTCACCGTAGGCAGAGAAATCGGGCATGTGTATTGTTTAAAATAGTTTAAAATTCCTGTTTGATGTTGCTGTCTCCTACTACTAAGTTTCTTGAGAACATTAGTCCTGACATAGCTGCCTTTAGTTTCTCTCCTTTATGGTTAAGTTTGCCATAGTCCAACTTTGGCTTGTACCATTCTAAAATTGTCTCAAAGGTTAATAGCTTTATTCTAATTTCTAGAGAGACTTCTGCTTGTTCTGTTAGACATCTCTGCAGCATCTAACAGTGTATGAGTTCCTGACGTTGTCTTATCTTGATCTGTGTAGCACAGCAGTGCCTTGATTGTCTTTTTAATAGCTCAGTGTTTTTGACTGGTGGGTTGTCTGCCCATAATGTAGAATGTAAGACAGAGTTCTGCTCCTCTTCATTCTCTTAACCAGTCCCTCTGCTGATTTTGTCAGTACCGCCTTGTGGCCTGTGAAAAGCACTCTACTTGGAGTTAGGAAACCTGGGCTTTCTAGCTCTTCTGGCAACTATTTGTATGAATGACTTTGGGCAGATTGTTAACCCCACTTGGCATTGGCATTCTGATCTGTGGGATTGGATTAATTTTAAGGGCTTGTAGCTCTAAGAATTAGAAGGTTATGTAATTCATTTATTTACAAATATATGTCTGTAGTCTTCACGTGCATTTTTCTAACTGCATGAGACATCCGTAGATGAGTATCAGTCAGTTCTTCAAACTTGATTTATTAGTATAAAGCGACATTGGATTCACCTTTTATCCCCCTTCCCAGCCTGCTATTCTCCTATTCTTTTAAAGGTATCGTTATCTTTCTTGATTGCCACATTCAAAACCACGAAGTTGAGTATTCCCTTTCCTCCCTTCATATTTAGTTATCAGTTTCCTTAAAGATTTTTTTAGTCCTTCTCTCATTCTTTACTTCGTTCATGCACTAGTGTAATAATAGGTACTATAGCTAGCTGTTGGCATGTTTGTCTCCTTTGTTTTTCTGTGAATTCAGGGGTAGGGATCATGTGTTGTTAATGCTTGTGTTTTCAGAGCCTAGTATCTGGCATACACTAAATGCTCAATAAATATTTGTTGAATTTAAATTTAGTCTAATTCTACGACCACTATACTTGTCATTTCAAGACTGATGGGTTTCTCTCATTATATCTTTAAATAAATAAATAAACTTAATAAATTTAAATAAATAAATTCTTTACCCTTTGTCATTATCTTAAAATGAATAATCATATTAATTAAAAGTACTTTTATTGACTTTCCAATACCGTCTCAAAGGAAAGTTTGTACTTTGCCTATCTTTAAGACCCTTTACTTACTAACTGGCTCCTCCTTTTCAGTCTTGTTTGCCCCAACTCTGAGCTCATCTTGTATTATTAGCAGATACTCCGCACTTGTTAGTACGACTATTCCTGGTGTTTGCTCTTTTACCTTACTAAATTTCATTCTTTTAAATCCTAGTTCAAATGGGAATTGAAAGCCTTCCTTAGCTCGCTCTTTTGGAATTAAAGTCTCCCTTTATTAAACTCCATAGCATTATTTACACTTGAATTAAAATGCTTATTCCAGTCTGCCTTATATTGTAGCGATTTATTTATGTGCCTTTCTTCACTACTGGGTTGAAAGCTCTTTAAAGACAGGGATCCTGTCTTGTTTATTTTTACCTTTTCCATAAAGTGTTACATGTAATAGAAACTTTATTATGTGTTGAATTGAACATTGCCAATTCATTCACTATATGCACTTATTTTCAGGGCTATGGTTCTGATGGTCTAAAGTTGTTATCACATGAAGAAAGTGTATCATTTGGCGAGTCTGTACTAAAGTTGACTTTCGATCCTGGTACAGTAGAAGATGGTTTACTAACTGTAGAGTGTAAACTGGACCACCCATTCTATGTTAAAAATAAAGGTAGGGCTTCAATTTTAATGTCTAGTAACTTTTTAAAGAAACCTTAAATCTGTAATTATGTCTTGTGGCACGTAATTCTTTTATGATTAAGAATAAAAAATTGAAGGGAAAATTTCAAAATAAACTACTATAGTAAATGCCAGATGATACTTGTGTCTTAGTGGTAGTCATATCAAGCTCTACTTCCTGTGGGTATAAAAAACTTTTAGATTCATGTGGTATACTATAAGTTCTCTGTTATCCTGATACATAGTTTGGGGAATGGAATATTCTTGTAATTGCATTTTAGTTTATGTAGTTACCAAATATGCCATATTTTTGATTCACCTTTCAGAGCCTTATTACAATGCCACCATGTTAAACATAATAATTCAGAAAGTATTTCATGATCTCGCTCATCATTTATCACTTGCTATCTTGTAGATTTGTGGAAGTGCTAATGGATAGAATCTCTTGATAAAATGCTGAATTCAACTCTTTTGGAGGGCTTTTACATTGCTTAAAGAAAATACTTGTACTCAGTTTTATGGCAAAGCTACATGACTTGTATTAGAAAATTTTATTTTAAATAATGACTTTAAGACTCAAATAATATGTCTATCATATAATAATTAGTGTGCTCTCTGTCAGTCCCCATCCTTTATGCAACTGTTGTTTGATTTAACTTCAGGTTGGTCATCATTTTATCCAAGCTTGACTGTGGTACAGCATGGCATTCCATGTTGTGAAATTCATATTGGTGATGTATGTCTACCTCCTGGACACCCCGATGCCATTAATTTTGATGATTCAGGTGTTTTTGATACATTTAAAAGGTAATATTGGGTTAATTCTTCCCCCCCCCGTAAAAATTTACCCTTTAATCTCCCTAATGATTGCTAAGTCAAATATTTAAGAGGCTAAACCTTTAAATACTTGAGAATTATAAAAGTAGTACTTAGAGGAAGTACATACACATGATCAAATATTAGGTAATTAAAACAACAGCTCATGGGGAGTTTTACATCTCTGTGTGTTGAGTTAAAAAGTGAGTTCTTTTTTTTTTTCTTTAGTTAACTGTCTTTGTTTAATACTCATTTTGACCAAGAGTGTTAGTTTCATGGTTTAACAAATAGTAAATATAGCAAAAATTTGACATTTGTAAAGACTTAAGAGGGAAGTGATTTTTTCCTGAGATCATCTGCTATTAAGTGGTACAGTAGGACAAAGAACCCATGTGTCCTAACACCCATGAAGGTTGACCAACTGTGTCTCAATTTGTATGGAACTTTTCTG
>NW_011888989.1:1980922-2006283 GCF_000151845.1 Pteropus vampyrus | reverse complement strand
GTCATACTCTTAGCTCTCATTTCTTACAGTGAAAGGATATAAAAGTTAGGAAAAGGAAAGGTATGGGGTAAAGTCTGGAAGAAGCTGAGCTTCCAGGAGTCCTCTCCCGTAGAGTCACACAGGACATGCTTATATCCATCAGCAGTGAGCCATGACATCTGTGAAATGCTATCTACCAGGAAAGCTTTTTAGACACAGCAAGGTTTTTACTGGGACCTGGTCACATGGGCTGCTTCAGGCTGGCATGTACCAAAATTCAAAACCTCCAAAAAGAAAGGTGTTCAGGGTTAAACCATATTGTTCGTACATATATTGAGCCACTCTTCTCAGTTGTGGGAATGATGGGAGCCTTCCCAAAATCTAAGTTTCCAGATGCTAACTAATCAGGGGCCAACCTTCTAAAGTAAACCTTTGAAAGGATAGCGGTAAGGCCTGTTATGTTTACTCTTTTATGCAAAACAAAACATTATATATTATAGACATTAACAAAATTAATGCTGCTATAGTATTTATATATTGTTTCCGAATAACACATTTTTATAATTAAATTATTGAAAAAGTAAGGGAAGAATAACCATTCAGGAGATTGGTTGAGATATCTTGGCGGGCGGGGTGGTAAATGTGGAACTTTGGCGATGTTGGAAATAGTCTTAATTTAGGTTTTCAGTTCACTCATTTATTTGTATGCTTCATATATATGTTAAATACATTTTTCATATACATTGTATGCTTTTTTTATATATCAAGTATCGCATAGTGTACAAGTTTTGTTTTTTAAAAAGGGAACGCTTGGCTACTTAATTCCTGTTTTTCCAAGATGGCATGTTCTCATCACTTGGTGCTACTGAGTGGCATTCACTCTTAAAATTACCTTGGCATTGATCTTATTTTACTTTGGAGTGACAGCAGCACCCCTCCTTCCTCATCCCCATAAAGCAATGAAAATGAACAATTTTATCCAGGAGAAACCATGAAAAAGTTGAGAAGCATGAAGTTGCCTTAAGTTTTTGTTGTGGATTGGATTATGACTTACAGGAGATGGTTAAGGGAGATGCTGCCTGATACAAGTTGGGCAAGAAGGGAAAGAAAGGCAGAAAGAGGAAACAGTCTAAGTAGGAACCAGGACCCTGGAATAAAATCACAGGTCTCACTTAGAGCAAGCCCTTGAGTCATCCAAACGGGAAGATATTTGAGTAGACTCCACCTTAGTAAGGACCAGAAGCCAGCAATAAAATGATGAGTTCTTAAAACACAATCCTGGCTCTCCTGTAGAAAGGACGCTTCCAAGTGAGAGCATGATTTGAAGAAGCCCATACCATACATTGAGAATTAAGGCCAGTCTTCTAGGCATCAGGCAGGTTTAAAACAGTCACTTCTGACTTTGTGAAATTGACATTTTGGTTCAAGTAATTTAACAAGCATAATGAGTACCTATTATGAACTAGATACTGTATATATGTTAATTTAATCTTCACTTCCGTTAGTAGATGATATCCTCATTTTACAGAGAGAACTAAAGCTGAGAGAGGTAAAGGAACATGCCCAAAACAGCCAGTTAGTGCTAGAATTAGGATTCAAGCTGATAACTTACAAAGATTCCAGATTGAGTATACAATAATAATAGGTACTCCTAATCGAGTGAGTACCTGTTATGTACCAAGTGTTTTTATATCTGTTGTTCTTTCAGCAGTTGTTTCAGCTCTGCAACATTGCATAGCATGTATTATCTTCATTTTACAGATATGTAAAATGAGGTGAGATGGTTTAACTTCCCAAGGTCATATTACTAGTAAGTGGCAGAAGTAGGATTTTAACCCAATTAAAATTTTACATTATTATGTTTTGCAAAATTTATCGTTTTACCCTCTCAGTCACCCATCAAACATTTGAGAGTTTAGTATGTGCTGGGCATTTAAAATCGGTTAAGATATGGGCCTTCCTCTTTGCTTCCAGCCTAGAGAAGGAAGTGGGATGGTAAATGTGCATGGTGTAGTGCATGCTCATTGGGACAGTGTAGCCAGGCAGGAACATGAACTCTGGATCTGGATTGCCTGGGTTCAAATCCTGAGCCTGCAACAGATTTGCTATGAAAGCTGGGATAAGTTAATTAACCTTCCTATGGTTTTTAAAATCTGTAAAATTAGAATAATATTAAAGGGAATATTAAATGAGTCGATATATATAACATGGTTCATAGACTATTGTGATTGTAATAATTAGACAGTAAAGGTCGGAAAGGCCATTTTAAGCTTATGGAATAGTGTGTACAAAAAGCAGAGGTGTGAAACATGGCACATATGGGGAATGACAGATAATGAAGAAACATGCTGAGGTGGTTTAGCAGAAGGTTACGCTATTTTTTAGATATTCTGTGTAATACTTTAATGCTTTAGTTCTGTCAAAATCCTGAATTGCATGAGTGAATATTTAAAGCTGCTTTAAATTTTACCCATACTGGAAATAGGTGATGGTTTTATTTGTGCCACTAGATGGTGGAGTTTTCAAATTTCAGTAGTTAATTAGCTTACCCTAAAAATTTTTTTTCAATATATTTGACATAACAGTGTATAACTTTGAAGTATACAACATGTTAATTTGATATGTTTATAAATGATTGCCACTGTAAGGATAATTAGCACCACTAGCATATTACATAATTACCATTTCTTTTTAGTGGTTGGAATAATTAAGTTCTAGTCTCTTAGCAAATTTGATGATTACAATATCGTGTGTGTTCACTATACTGTACATTAGATCTCTAGGGCTTATGCATTACTTATTGCAAGTTCGTACCCTAAACAACATCTGTCCTATCTCCCAGCCACTCTCACCCATCCCCTGGAAACCATCATTGTCATTTTTATGAGTTTGTATTTTTTTAGATTCCACATATTAGTAACATCATACAGTGCTTGTCTTCTCTGACTGACTTATCTCACTTAGCATAATGTCCTTAATTTCCATCAGTGTTGTCTTATCCTATTTGAAATCTTTTGGTATTTCAAATTATAATTAAATAATTGCCTTCAGTAGAGAGTAGTAATTTCATGTCAGATTTATTTATAATGCTTAAGTTTGCTGTTTTTCTAAATTATATTTGGGAGTAAGTTAAGATAGTGTTCCTCTGACATAAGATCAATTGCTCTGCATTCATTAGATGATTTTTGGAGTCATACTTTACGTATATTTATTTCATATAATACCCTTAAACAGACACTGTGTGGTTGATAATTAGTAGAAGTCATTGTTATTATGTGTAGTTAATGGCATGGACTTCATTCATTTAGCTCTCTCCATCTATCTTTAGAGTAATTCATAATCTCATATGCTTTACCTTAGCAGCTACTATTTCTGCAGCTACTATCAATCTGTTTTGATGTATTATTAGGATTTCTGTTTTAAGGAAAGAGCTAGGTTTAGAATGAAAAAGGTTTTCTGACAAGATAAAAAGCATAAGCAGGAGTTAACAGACAAAAGAGTTATTTTCACAAGTGTATCTTTAGACCGTGGTCTACATTCGCTCTTAAGTTTCAGCTAATATTTTCAATTAATATTATTTGTTTACCTTGAGGTTAGCTAATGGCAGCTCAGAGCACCATGGTATTGGTTAGGAAATCCGGGGCTTTGGAGGTGGACAGACACATCTGGGTTTGGATCTAGTAGCTGTGTGGCCTTGAGCGAGTAATACTATGTCTTTCTGTTTCTTCATATAAAAGAGGATAATAATACCCTCCAGGCAAGCTTGTTGAGGAGATGATGATACGAAGAGATGATTTCCATGCCTGTGTAAACTAAATATACCAAACAAAATATGGTTTGTCCTGATCAGTGTGGAATTTTTTAAGTTACTAGGCTTTGTCATAATATATGGCCTTTGGGGAAGACTGATATATGTATGACTATATCTAAACAGGTGACCCAGATTACTATGCACTTTAAAGTTCCTTTAGCTGCATTTAACTACTTTTGATTGCCCTTACCCAACATTTTATCATTTGTAGTAGTTAGTCTTTAGGTCTGGTATATGCCTGCCACACCATTTTTTTCTAGTTTTAGGCTTTTGTAGGCCAAGAAATCTGATTATATAATTTGTCAAAAAGTGAATCTAAAGTAAGAATAAATAGGTGTGTGGGATCTGGAGGAGAGACCAGCTATGAATAAGTATGTGGATTATAAGATTCTTGGGCGGGGTTGGAAGGAGTACTTGAAGTCTTTATTTTTTAACTTTCGTATTCACAGATTTAAAAAAAAAATAATTTTAGTGCATACATAAGCTTTTATAAATAACTCGGTGAAGTTGTTAAAGTAGTGTTGGTAATATTATATAGGAGAAAATACATTAAAATTTCCAATCAGATATTAAAGGTTTTTTAAAAATGTTGTTTTTACAAATCAGATCATTAAATTGAATTAAAACTATGTTACAAATTTATTTTTTTAAGCTATGACTTTACACCTATGGATTCTTCTGCAGTCTATGTGCTAAGTAGTATGGCTCGTCAGCGTCGTGCATCTTTGTCATGTGGAGGACCTGGAGGTCAAGACTTTGCAAGATCTGGATTCAGTAAAAACTGTGGCTCACCTGGATCATCACAGCTGTCTTCCAGTTCTTTGTATGCTAAAGCTGTCAAAAACCACAGCTCAGGGACTGTGAGTGCCACTTCTCCTAACAAGTGCAAAAGACCAATGAATGCCTTCATGCTTTTTGCCAAAAAATACAGAGTTGAATATACTCAGATGTATCCAGGGAAAGATAACAGGTAAAAATAAAAGAGATGATTCTGATTATAGTAATTGAGTAATGCTTCAGTGCAATTCACAGGCATTGGGACAGTTAAACTTATTCTTCAGTAGCTTTTATTGTTGAATTCTATTTTCTTAGGTTGACTTTAAAGTAAAAAGTTTAAGTGGAATTTTTATGGTTATGTATAATTATTTTATACCTAGACAGATAATTAGATTACCTAGGTGGTAAGGATCTGCCTTCTAAAATAGTATTAAATGTCATTTGCCTTTTAGTGGACATAGTTCTAACAACTGACAGTTCCATCTTTAGAGAAAACTTTATAGAAACTTTGTCAGCTCTAAAGAATGTACTTATTTTACAACTGTGTCATACAGTGAATGCATGGGTATTGGCAATTTGTAATAACTGCCAGATTTGTCAAGACTAAACCTAGTGGCGTCCTCAGTAGAGCCCAGGAATAAAAATTAACTCTAGTCCTTTTTATTCTGTTTGCTGTACTCTTACCTCATCTCTTAGAGTCCTCTCCTGCTCACTTCTCAAACCAACCAAGTTCTCCATGTATGAAAATTAATCTTCTTAATTTCCTGACAATCAAAACTACCATTTTCTCTGCCCTTGATATCATGAGAAAAGTCAAATTATTATCCACATAAAATAATTCAGTTTTGAATTCAGGTTCAATGTCTCATGAGCTTAATTTTTTACATATGTGTATATTATTATATATTTTTGAGATATAGTTGACATATAGCATATTAGTTTCAAGTATATATGATTCGATATTTATATATATATTGTAAAATGGTCACAATAAGTCTACTTAACATCCATCACCATACATAGGTAGTTTTTTTCTTGGGATGAGAACTTCTGAGATCTCTACTCTGTTAGCAACCTTCAAATATACAACGCAGCATTATCAACTATAAGTCTCCCTGCCGTAACATTATGTCCCGTGACTGGATGTTCGTACCTTTTGACCATCTTCACCTATTTCGCCGCATCTCTTATGCCTCTGCCCCACGTCTAGTAACCACCAGTCTGTTCTTGTGAGCTTAATTTTTAAGTTTACATTTTAAAAAGAGAAGCATCTTATATCAAATGCATCTCTGATTTGGGAATTGATATGTACATGAATATTTATTGGTTTGTTTAACTGGTAAATACGTCAACCAGTATGTAGTTGACTACAGGGACTACAATAACTGGTTTTAATTATGATAAAGGAAGATGTAGTATAGTGTTTAATTACATTGACTTATGGGATTAAAAAACATATTTACTACACAATTACTTTTTAAGTAGTAGAGCTTCTGTGGTTACTGTTCTTCTAAAGCTTAGATGCCTACCTCTAGCTTCCCTATCAGTTATTGTAAAAATAGTTTGTATATATTTCATGTAATAATTCCAGGACATTCCAGGACCATTTGTTTTGTTTGTCATGAAATTGTTAAAAGTTCTCCAGAGAAGAAAATGATTTAGGTCTGTGTGTCCTGTATGAGACTATTTTAGTAGGTTTGGGGGCAGATTAACAAATATAAATAAGAAATAGCTTCAGATTTCTATTATGATATCTTGTCAGTTTGACTTATTTGAGTTTATCCAATTTTCTCAAGTGATGAGTACAAATATTGCCTGAGGTTTATTTGGTGGTGTTTTAAGAGGTAAGCAATAAGGTATGAATGGTTAATGCCACCACATTTTCACTATGATTGCACGAATGAAAAATGACTTAGAATTATTTGACAAGTATGAGCACAAAAGAATGAATAGCTTTTAACATAGTTGATTACTTCATGCTGCTCATACTGAATATTATCTGCCTTAGTATCTTAAACCGATGTACCAAGATAGATTCAATGGTAATTTAAATTATTTCTTTGAAATAGTTAACTTTATTCTTTAAATCTATGCTTTGTAGAACATCCATTTTTAGATATTTTATATGTCCTTTGACAATTGGAAATATTGGCACTATTCTGGAGACTTTAACTGCCAAGACTGTGACGAATGGACTGTATGACTTGAGATTTTACTGGAAATGACTACTATAATCATGACCTTTTCTTCCCTTCATTTTGGACAAGATTTTTGTCTTTTTTTTTCCTTCTAATTTTACATTTCTTCCTGATGTATCAGCACTTCACATGAGTTTTATGAAAAATTCTTGCCTTCAGCCTTGTATAAATATTTATTTTTCAGAGCCATAAGTGTGATCCTTGGTGACAGGTGGAAGAAAATGAAGAATGAAGAGAGAAGGATGTATACATTAGAAGCAAAGGCTTTGGCTGAAGAACAAAAACGTTTAAATCCTGACTGTTGGAAAAGGAAAAGAACCAATTCAGTATGTTTCAACAAATAGTTGCTTAAAATTATTTTGATCCCCGCCTCCCCCACCCCCAAATATACTGGCATGTTGGAGCAATTGTTATAACTTTTAAAAGGCTGTGCTATGTTGTTAGCCTTTTTATACTTCAAGACCTAGTAATGTCTTTCTACCATTACAAAAGGCAGGCTTTCTTTCTTTTCATCATTCAGTGCCATTTACTTTTTTAACATGAAAAGTAGACATCTCAGACATACTTTAGAATATCCAGAAATGTTGAGGTGGAAAAGATAATTTTAGAATGTAGTATTTCTAGGAGGGTTGAAAAATGAGTGTTAACTCCTTAATATCACAGTAGAAATTTTTTCTAATTTAGGGGTGGTATGTTTCAACAAGCCGTTTTTCTTAATTGGTGAGGGGCAATAGAAGTATTAGAGATATGGGAGGCTAGGTTGACCAACTTTCTTGGAGACTTTTGACATTTGTACCAAAATCCTAACTTATACACCTCAAGAAGGAGAAGAAATAGAAAGACCCAGGAAGACTGATATTCTTACCATAATACTAATGCTGTCCGGTTAGACTTGGCTCTTGGAACTTTTCCATCACTACACTAGTATCTAAGTTAAGTATTTTTAAATTAATTACAAGAAAATATCACATGATAGAACAGAATGAGCTCAGTTTTAAGTATCTAAACATGAAGTGAAGACATCAGTTTGCAGTAGGAGGGCTGGCCAAAGACATCTTAAATTCTGTGTATTTATGCCTGTTTATAGTAACGTGCAGTTCACATTTAAATTTTTCAAGAACGTCTTTTAAAGAAATAGTAGTCAGAGGGTAGCCAGACTGGAGTTTTCAGGTTTTTACCTTAGAATTCCATGTAGGACTTTGGATCCCCTTTTTTGCATGTCCTAGTCCATCTCATCATTTTCATAAATTTTCTGGATGTTTGAGCCATCAGATGTTAGCAAACTTTTAAAATTAAAATCTATAATTTTTTTTAATGGTAGTAAAGTTTATAAACATTATATTATCCATCTAAGCTTTCATTTGTAGAACTGCTATCTATTTGTAAACATGAACTGAGTTTTAATTTTATCTCCACAGGGCTCACAACAGCATTAAACCAGGACGCTTATGCTAAGTCTGCATTTGCATAAACATTGACTGTTGACGGAAAAACTTAAGATCAAGGTCCCACCATTTGTCCTGAATTTGTGTGACCATAAGATACTGATAGCATTGAGTCTTGAAATGATTTAATAATATGCGTGAGGATTTGCTTTCTCCATTAGAGCATTAAGTAAGCTAAAACTATCAACAATGTAAACCAAATTGCCTTATTTTTCTTCCAAACTTCATATATGTCTATCAGGTAATATAGGCTTGAAAATTGATATCCTGTGGTGCTAAAGTACAGTAGAAAGAGGAGAAGTGTATACATGTTTTATTTTAAATTGTACAAAAGGGGAATTTAAAAATATGTTAACTGCTGTTTATACATTGGCTCCTTACTGCTTATTAATCTGTATTGTACACATAATGGAATGAAACAAGCTGGGAGTTGGCCTTTCTGTGAGCAACCATCACATGGCTCAGCATCTGTGCCAAACACAGGAGCTCTTAGTCTGGCCAGTGCCAAGAGGCTACCAGAACACGTGGCAGGTGGCTGTTGTCAATGTCCCAGCATAAGAGCCACCTGCTGCAGTTACCTGAGCATGCTGAGTTTATGCACCAGGTGGCAGCACCCATCCATTATTTTCAATGGAGACCTAGGCCAAGGTAACGTTAGTAGCATTGGGATATAGTCACTGTAACGGTGCTATTAACAGTTGACACCATTATATTTTTAAACTTTGTGTTCTGTATCTCCTCAGCCACATATCTTAAGTATCTTATTTTGTCATATCTTTATGGTGGGGGCAAACTTTGCACTTACTGCAGTGCAACACTTGCACTTTACTTTTCCTCCAACTGTCGAAAATTTAGAGCAAATACATTGGCAATACAGCTGCTTTTGCTCTGAGCTACAATCATGGCTTTTCACGTTACTTACCAAGTGGTGTTTCTGGTTAGAAATCACAGCTGTAAAATTGATTTCAGTTCATTACACTTCTTCATGATGTTGCCCCTAAATTTTGCACACTATATTCTTGTATATTATTTCAAATAAAATGAAAAAAAAATTGTTTATCTCTGACTTCTGCTGATTGATCTTGACTGAAGGTCATGTATGAGACATCAGAATAACAGGTTCAGGGGATGCATTAAATTCAGTATTAAATTAAAAATTGTTAGTAGGACAAGGGCAATAGAAAAATAAAGATCTAGATTATCTGCTATATATGAGTCGTTATAGAGTAAAAACTTTATTTTTAACTTGGCATCTCTGTTACAAAGTTAAAGCAGCCCCAAAAGTCTTAATAAAATGACACACAAAGTGTAAAGACAGCTTTGCTCTATCTTTATTACAGATACAGTATGACATTTGAACATTTCACACCATATCTTCACTTTGGGGTATGCCAGTGGTTCTCAAACTTTGTTGCATATTGGAAACACTTAGGGATATTTTTAAACAATGCCTGCCTCCTACCCCCATACATGTTAATATGGTATACAAATTAATATCAGAATTTTTTTTTAAAGCTTCTACTGGACTCTAATGAGCAGCCAGATATGGAAACCATGGGCTGTATACTTATCTAGTGAGGAAGAAGGTTATGTGGAGGAAGCAGCGTACTTATTGTGTGATAGATAACTTGATCATCTCTCTTAAAAAGGAGTAGGGACTTACTATGTGTGTGTACCTACATGGGGCCTCAATTATGTTATGAGAAGGAAGTTTTAGTCTCACCGAAAAGTTTGAAAGGAGGGAAAAATATTGGAAGTCTCTGGAGAAATCAGGTCCTTGGAGTTTGAAGGGGGTGATTTTTAATATTTTATGCTACTTAAGGTACAAGGGCTAAATAGAAAAAGATCAATAGGAAATACAGAAAAGTTGATTGTTTTAAAAGCTGTCGAGTATGTGTTATTTTAATTGCCAACCCTGAATGCGTGAGTGCAAAATAGAAATGAAGGAATATTTCACATTACTGAAGAGCAGACATAGCTTTTTGAAGCAGCTGAACCATTATGGGATAAACTGGTGCAAATTCTTTGCCTTCTCTACTTCTTACTGATTGAACATAAGCTTCTAGGGCTCCCCTGAAAATCAAAATGAAAACAATGTCAAAAAATTATGTAAATAAAACATCTTAGAGGTTATCATATAAAAGAAGCCCATTTCTAGAACTGCCCTGCCCAATTCCATAAGCTAAGGGACCAACAGCCTTCGAATGTTTTATTGGTAATGTTACTATGGTTAAGGTACAAAACTAAACATCTTTCAGTCTGCATTGTACTGTGGTCTAATCATAGAATCAGAGGCTTTCTGGCCTCTGAGGTTGTTCTCAGTTTCTCTTTACTAGTTCCCTGTTAAACACACTTCTGAAAAAGCCACGTGCAGCTTGTGCCCATTCAGAGCTCACACTTTGGGAAGGCATGCTCAGGAAAGTGGAACCCTTGGGTGCGCACTATACCACCAGTAGGTGCGCTATATTGTTGTTTGACAGAACATGAACCAATAAAAAGAAGAAATTGCTCTTGGGCTTGAATTTTTGGCAAATGACATGATAATGAGGCATTCTGAATTGAGTCAAGGGTATGTGATACCGGTCAGTTATGATTATAATGTTTTCATGAATTAGATCAGGGGGTTAGTAAAGCACCCACAGGCCAAAACCAGTCATATGCATGTTTGTTCATGTGTTGCTGTGGTGGCCTTCACACTACAATGGCATAAACTAAAATACTTAGTATCTGGCCCTTCATAGAAAACATTTTCAATCCCTGAACTGATGTTCAGTTTAAGTGTTAGATCATGATTAAGTGCGGCTAAAAACATTATTTTTCATCATCGGTACAACAAATTTTTGTCATTAATGTTTTAAAGTTTCACAAAGCAATGTGTAAATGCTTTATAGAACATTTCTATGAAGATGTAAGTTAATACAATTACTCAACTCACATATTAAGCCTCAAGTCCCATCTAATATGTAATTCTTAACTGGGTGGTGGTTTTGCTCCCAAACACTGAAAATATTCATCCTTGGTCGGGTTGGTTCATTATTTTCATTTAACTGTGGGGAATGTACTTGCTCAGTCTGTCCAGCTCATTAACCGCTCTAGTGCCTCCAACTCCTATCCATTTTCATAGTCTTGGCTACTATACTTAACTGAATCTCCACTCTCTTATTTCTAGTCCTGGGCTCCTTCCTGATTTGTTTCTACCTGTGTTCTGGATATTTTTATCTGATTTCTTCCAGGTATCCTTCATACTCACCCGTCAGAAACCTAGGGCCGTCCAGACCCACAGAATGAATGTACAGCACCAAGAGTGAATGGCTTTGGATGATAGTGAAGTGGGAATAACTGGAGAGGCTATGCCTGTGTTGGGGCAAGGGGAAATGGGAACTCTCTACCTTCTCAAATTTGCTGTGAACCTAAACTTGCTCTAAAAAAAAGGGGACAGGGGGAGGAGAAACCTAGAGAGAAAAAACATCCCTAAGGTGGTGTTCTGCCCACCTTCCCTTATTTCAACAAAAGGCACCATCACCTCCCTAAGGCCTCTATCTTCAATGCTGCTCCTAATCAGTTACCAAGTCCTATCTGCCTTATGTATTTCCACTTCTGGTCCCTCCTTTCCCCTTGCTTCAGTTTGAATCTTGCCATTTTGTGCCCTAATTACTGCTGTAGCCTTGTAGGTGACGGTCATCCTGCTGCTATCTCAGCCCTGCCACACTATAGCAAGAGCCATCACCTGCAGTCCATCACTGGTCATGCCCTATCCCCAATAGGACAATGTCTAAACTCCAGTGAACACCAGCCTTGTCACTGATACCTCTACCCACCTCCCCCCCAACTCTGCTACTGCTGGGTTCTAGACAGTTTGATCTTCAAATCATTAGTTTCCATTGTTTGTGTTACCAACACATGTGCAGAGCAGCTTCACCCTGTCTGACTCCTAGTCCAACCGCAGTGCCCATCCAGAGAGAGATCACTGGGGTGTGTGTGAGTATGACTGAATAAAGATGTCTCTGCCTAATAAGGCTAGGGCTGCAGAAGGGCCTGTTTCTCTTTGACCACACTGAATAATACCTCATCATTATTGAGACACATTCTCTTAGGCCTTTCTCATTATCTTCCTTATTCTTGGAATGCCCTTTCTTGCTCTCTTCCTTGTTCAGCTCTTTATTTAGGACCCAGCTCAAATGCCCTCTTTTCGATAAAGCCTTTCATAATTCCAGGCAGCACAAAAGAATTGAAACTACCTTGGAGTCACATGAGTTGGTGGAAAGGTCTGTGACTTCTGCATCAACAGCCTTGGCCTAGCAGGATCCGAGCATTTGGGGGCCCCTGAAGGCTGGCTCTGTGCTCTATTCGGGGCGTGATTACTTTAAATCCGCACTGTGGCGGACTGGCAGCCTTTATTTAAGCAGCATAGCTGTTATGTCAGACTCTGCCCCACTACCCGGCTGTGTGATATGGGCTACATCTGAGCCTGTTTGCTCATCTGCAAAATGGGAAGGATACCTATATGACATAGGAGAATTAAAAGATTGTACTCTGAAGCACCTAGCTCTCTTCCAAGGTACATATATGTATAAAGACTCGAATACTGTTTTCCCAACCACACTTTCAGGAGGCCTCAGATTCTCCATGTAATTGAGCAAGATGTTTACACTTCAACCATGATGAATAAATTTTAAGAATGAATTAGAAATACAAGAATAATGTATTAAAAAGTAAATGTAAAAAGTGCAGAAGAAAGTAAAGGAGAAACATGATTACTGGAGTCCTCAAAAGAAGCAAAGGCATACAAAATGGAATCTAATGCTCTTAGAGATAATGTTTTGTGAGATACCTTAGTTCATGTCAGAGCTGAGCCTTACTGAAGCTATTTAAGGAAAAAAAAAAAAAGACCATGCTTCTTTTAGTAATACTTTTCAAGTTGCTATGGCATCCTGGGCAATCACGCCAATCTCCCTAATGCAGTCCCTGCAGATTCATACACAGCAGAAAAATGTCCAAGGGCCCCAACTCTCCTTGAGACAGTGGTATATATATCAGTCTAAAAACTTAGTGCACTTAAATTCTCAGAAACTGTTCTATAGTGAATGGATTAGATCCATTTTATCTAATAAATGGACAAAAATCAACTTAGTTTGATTTGCATTCAAAAAGAAAAGACATGAACTATACACTATATAGAAGAAAGTTCAGAAATGAGTTTGGCTTAGTTTTTTTTGGGGTGGGTATTCATCAAAAACTATCAGAACTATGAGAAGAAAAACAGATTAAAGCTGCCCTCCCACATAAAATAAGAGCAAGATTTTCAAGCAATTATTAAATTACTTCATTTGCTTGAACAAAACATCAGCTCTCTTGGAAGTCAGACCAAGCATTATGTAAGAATTAGTCCCAACTCTAGTTTGTAAACCAAAATAAAGCAATTCTTAAAGTTAGCATTGTTGAAAAAATTTAGTACAGGAATTGTGCAAACAATTAGAGAAATGGCTGTGGTAACATGGCAGCACTGCTCAATGTGATATAAATTAGCCAAGTGGAGGCTTTTATGGAACAGAAAATTGATTTTCGTCAGGCATTAAAGATCAGTGGACTTAGTACTGAAATGCATAAATGACTTCAAGATCTACATGTGCCTTCACTGCGCTGGTAAACCCCAGTGTTCTCCGGCTCCATCTTCCCTTTGGTCTCCTCTCGGGTGCCCAGAACTGGTGGGTATCTAGTGCCAGAGAGACACCAGGAAGAGACACCAAAAATTACTCTCCACAACAGGGATCTTGTAGTCCTGCTGAGATACAGGAGTGGAGGGAATGCTTCCCAGCCTGTGGGCCCCGACCACAGCAGGAGGGCTAGAGGTCAAGGAGACATCTCGCACTGAGGTCTGATAATTGTATAGATAAAAAATGCCAATAGGTGAATAAAGTCTGCAAACACTTTTGACACTCAAGGTATTCCATTTAGACTAGGGAAAAGCAAAAGGAGAAGGTCATAATGAAAAAGAGTTGCTGCTTCATTGTAAATAGCAAGAGTATATAAGGGTTTGAGGCCAGTCCCACCAATTCTGCAAAGCTTGGGAAATCTTTGCATCAAAAACTTGGTCTTCATCTTTACTGAGAACATAGTCAACACTTATAGACCCACAGGTCTTCCCCCAGGTGGCAGCTTCCACATCCGAGGACACACACGTCTGGAGCACCTGCCTGGTAGGAGCTGAGTACGTACAATTTCCCCCACTCACACCACTTGGCCCCATGAGCCAGTGATTACTCTGATTTTAAAATTAACTTGATGAGCATCCACTCAAGCTCTAGAGAAACATCTGGTGTCAAAGGAAATAGGAAGGCAGAAGAGAGTTCATTATTTGACATTTATTCAGCAGCAGTAGTCACACTGTCCTCAATTTGTCCTACTTTATGACAACCTAACATATTATGCTGGAAGAAACAAATGAGTATATAACAAGGTTTGCCCCCAAAGCTAAAACAAATTTACTGACATTTAAAGAGCAATACTCACCCTGGGTTTATCTACAAGGGAAAGAAATTCATCCAGTGGTGCTTCAGTACGCAGGGACAAAATCAGTTGTACAATAATAGACGAGAGAACATTTTCTAAAACACAGCTCCGCTCCTTGCCCACAGCTTGGACCGCGGCAGGGGCATGGTGTTTCGGAATCTCGATTTGCTGCTTAGAGCATGAAGGTTCTCATAGCAGACATGTGTGGAATGATAGGCCTTATTTAAAAAGCATGACCTTATTTCTTAGCATGATTTTCAGTTGCCAAATATAAGCTTAGCAACAACACTACTGATGAAATCACCCAGGAGACATTTTTAAAGAAAAGCAAAAGAAAACAGATTTCTGATGTGTCCTCAGCAAGACAACTGCTTTAGATGAACTCATTCCAGTTTAAGAAGACAAAAATGAACCTATTAATTTAACTGAATCCTAAATTCTCTTCTGTTATCCAGTGGGTAGCAGCTGAGTCTTTGGGACTCCCTGAAGCTGATGGGCTGATGTTTCTCGGTGGCCTCTCGTGGCGTCCCTCCTTGGTGGAGTCTTGCCTGATAACTAAGGCAATGGGTCTCAGCCTCGGCTGTGCTATGGAACTGCCTGGGCAGCTTTAAGAAATCCTGATGTGAGGGCCCAGCCCCAGAGATTCTGAGGCAGTCAAGGGAGTGGCCTGAACACCAGAATTTTTCAAAGCCTGTAGATGATTCTCATGTGCAAACATGGTTGAGAACCACATCACCACATCAGCCCCACTCTGGCTTTGAGGAACCCAACTCATCATCCACATTTAGGCTCAAGAAAGGCTTGTTTGGTGCTGTGATTCCCAGATCAAAAGCATTAAGATCCCCTAGGAGAACTTAGAACGCTTTTGAGAGCTATTTAAGAGGGATGGCTGATTGGATTCAGAGGATGAGGATGACAGAGGACCTGCATGATGACTTAAAAAGTTTTCTAGCTTGGCTGGATAGGTGATGGTGACACCTCAACCAAGACAGGGAGTCTAGAAGAATGAGCAGGTATGACAGGAAAGATGATTTATTTTTAACATTTTGGGGTTGAGATTTATGTGGAACTTTGGTGACATACGATTGCAAGTTTGCTGGCCTGAGGATCTGGGCAATCACAGTGAGTCACAGACCTGGAAGCAACTGGGATAGAAGAGATCACTAAAGTCATGGGTCTAGATGAACTTACCCGGGGACTACAGTACAGACAGAATGTGAAGGAAAACAAGCCAAGAACAAACTGTGGGAAATGCTAACATTTAAAAAGTGGACAGAAGAAGACAACTCAGCAAATGAGACTGAGGAAAAATGGCTGGAAAGGTTAGAACAGAAACAGATGACCATGATGTCATAGAAGCTCCAAGAGGGCAGGGCTGTGTCTCAGTTCGCTTTTGTGTCCTCAGGGCCTAGCACATAGTGAGCATCAGTAAAAATGTGTTTAATTAGTCAATGAGGAATTTCAAGAAGGAAGTGATGGTCAACTCTAGCTAATGCTGCAGAGTGTATGTTAAGAACGGAAATGCTTGGTGGCTAAGCGGTTTCTGGAGATTTTGGTAAGAGCAATTTCAGAGGAGAATGCTGATGGAAGAGAGATGCTTAGTAAATCATATGTGACAGTTGATGCACCCCAACCTCGGCATGGCCAGGGTCTATGGGGTGTGTATCTGTGTGTGTGTGTGTGTGTGTGTGTGTGTGTGTGTGCGCGCGCGCGCTTGTGCACATGCATGCATATGTGTATGAATACATTTGTGGGGCACTACTGGAGGGCATGTGGTATCTAAATGGCTGCTGGGTGATCTTGTTTTAAAAGTGTACTTGCATCTGTGCTCCACCAGTTCAATAACTGCAACACATGAAAATGAAACAAAATGTGGAGCTAAGACAAGGAGTCTTTTTATAGCTGAGGTTGGTTTTCAAAACCAAAAGTGCATAATTCGTAGGACTGCATCAGACATGGGATAGCACAAAAGAGTTAGAAGCAAAGGACACAGAAAGCAAAAATTGTTGTGCCCAACAGTTCTGACTGGAGCTCCAGCATGCGTGCTTATGCAGTGACGGGGTCTTGCCACAAGGAGGTACCATCATGTGTACGCATCCCCCCAGGCCCTGCTCCTTCCTCTTCCCCTGGGTCCCCAACTCACCCTGGGCTTCTAGAACAGATAGGTGTCCCTAAAACACACGGCTTTACCTGATGAGTAGGAGTCTGTCTTTTTCAGATGGATGGTCATCCAGCCACTGCGAGAAGCGTGCATGGGACCATTCTGCCCTCTGCAGGATTGAAACACAGAGAAGAGAGAGCGCATGCGCATTCCTCCTGTGACTGGCAGCAAGCGCTCTCAAAGATTCCCAAGGTGAAATTACCTCAAATACCCACCTAAGGAAAGAAAGGTGGGTCAGCAAAGGAAATGGGGTCTCCGTCAAGAAAGCTTTATAAACATAAATTATTCTTGTCATTATTACTTAAAAGGCTAATTCTGGATTCACTGGGTAATTCTTACACTGCAGAGAAAGTAGGGGCAGGGCAGTGGGAATTTTCCTGCCTTAATGATACGCTACTAAGACAGAAATCCATGAAATAAGACAAAAAAAAGGCTAGGAATACATTCAGTGAGTGGGCTGTGCATTCACAGAGTTAAAAGGGAAGACTCATAAGAGGGTTGTGGCTTCACTTTATTACCTGGAAGGGGGATTTCAGCTCTGCAGGTGCTCTCGTGAACAAAAACTGAATAATGACGCTGAATGGAATGATGTCCCCCAGGGCGGGACTACTGGCCACATGTTCACTTGTCTGGAAGAGCAGTGGTCTAAAAGAAGAAAAAACAGAAGTTACTTCATGCTGTTCAATACTAAAAAGGTGATTTGGTAGAAGAATCATAATAGCATATTAGTAGAATATAACAGCATGGTAGTATAACAGTATAATAGAAGAAGAATGAATAATAGCATTCTTCCTTGACTGGCTAATTCTTAACCAATTCTTAAGCCAGCATTTAGCCTGGAGACACATGCACATCCACACGCTCTGGCAGGCTGGCCTGCCCTTCAGCCCCTTCCTTGATCATCATGATCGCCTGCTCACTGGCCTGTGGGTCTCACTTTGCTTCCGGGTGACTCAGCAAAATCCTCTCTTAGATTAATCCCCTATGTGATTAATAGGCTAAAATCAAAGCACATAATAAAGCCTTCCAGTATTTATAACTAATAGGTTCTTATCTTGGTCAAAACTTTTAGCATTCATTTTAAATAAAATCCTTCTTTGGGTTATAATCTAAGGTAGGTAAATTCAAACATTTTCTATATAACTTCTCAGAGGGCAATTATGTCCTTGTATATACAAAATTATTTTGTTGCTGAATGTTCCATCAAAGATTTATGCCAGCTGCCTTCTAATGCACTGTACGTCGGGGGGGTCGTCATCCACCATTCCACAGGATCGTGTAGGCCAGTCTACCCCTCCACCAGTCATCTACCGCCTTGTCACAAAGCCACCAACAATTATTAGACACTCTCATTGACCTTGGCTTTGGGCTTTGATGGACAGGAGTGGATTAGAGGCCAAGCTGTAGAGGCTGAATCTCAAGACGTAAGATGGCCACAGCTCCCGACAGCAGCAACAATGCTGAAGCAGGTGAATCAGCTCTGTAGCCTGGGCAGCAACCTTGCCCCATCAGAATTACTCCCGTCTATGGATAAAGGCTAGCTTCTTCCTCACACCGATGGTCAGGTTTGAGGTCAAGTCAGGAGTACTCACAACAGACAGTTGGTTCTTGTTAGATCCAGAATATTATTAGAAAGAATGTCTTTATATTAAGTATGCTATAAATATATAGCATAAGTATAAGTATCTCTGATAAGGACTGTTCTAATTTCAATTGTTTATCAAACAACATTTCTTAGTAATTTATTTTATTTAGTTACTGTAGAAACATTTCAGTTCATTTGTGTTGCCTATAAAGCTCCAAACCAGACACTGTACAGGAGTATGACGAAGGCCTCCAATGACTACCAAGAACGTAACACACTTGTCTTGAATATTTTCAAGACCCCAGTCATCACATAATATTTCAGCTGCAGAGCTTTAGGCAATGAGTCAAGCACCTAGTCAGGTATGAAAACGTGTCTGACGGGATTCTGGTTTTGCCCATAGGCATCCCTGTAAGTCCTGCTCTGTGTATGGGTGACATTTTCTCCATCTAGGTAAAAGATCCCAGTTTTAACAAGGGCAGCAATAACAGCAATAGCTACCACATACAGCACTTAATGTGTCAGGCACTGTTTTAAAAGCTTTATATATATATATGATATGTGAACTCATTTATTCCTCTAAACCAGGAGTCTCCAACTCCCAGGCTGTGACCTGTTAGGAACCAGGCTGCACAGGAGGAGGTGAGCAGAGGGCTAGAGAGCAAAGCTTCATCTGTATTTGCAGCCGCTCCCCAGAGCTAGCATCACCACCTCAGCTCCACCTCAGATCATCAGGCATTAGATTCTCATAGGAACACTGGTCCCTGGTGCCAAAAAGGTTGGGGACCACTGCTCTTAACAACCCTACGAGGTCAGTACTATTACACTCTCATTTTACAGACAGGTAAACTGAGGGGTAGAGAGTTCAAGTACAAACTAGAAAAGGACAGAACTAGGATTCACCCCTGGGCAGCCTGGCTCTTAATTTCACCCTGCATCCTCCTTTAGGATCTCAATGACAGCAACTGCTCACCCAGTTTTCAAACAGACAGACGAATTCAGCGAGAAACAAAGAACCCCGAAGAAAGGACCATTTCAAACTGTCAATCACTCCTGTAGAAAAACCTATCTGAAAGTAGTGTTTACAGGACACCCATGCAATTTATTATCTCTTTAGGTACCTCAAACTCTCTCTCAGGTCAAAGTAGACTCCTGTTACCTATGTACTTGAACCATTTTATCACAGCCTTTCTTGGAATTCCTTTCTTCTGGCATGACCATTAGTTACTGTAGGGCACCAAGTGGTGCTGTCTTAAAGGCCTCTGGAAGCTGAGTCTGGGTTGAAATGAGGAGGAGGCTGCACCCCGGCTTCACTTCCCACAGACTGGAAGACCTCCTGTCTCAGTAGGGGAAGCTGAAACTTCTCCCAGCCCACGGCCCCTGGGTGCTGAGCAGCTGGCATTCCCAGACAGGTCCCTGGACCTCCAAATCGTGCCTGTGACCCAGCAGTCTGCTTACTGCACCACTGACAAGGCTGCTCCCACATCCGAGCTGTAAAAGTGGAAAGAGGCAGTGGGGCTGGGGTCCTCCACTGCGTCACAGGCTTACACTGCAGGCCAGAAAGGTTACTCTGAGGGATGTGGGGAGACATGGGAACCCAAACCTTTACTTCTCTTCCTGCTGTCCCTTTCCCTTTCCCCCTGTAAAGCCCACTCTTTGCCTCTGCCACGTGATATGGTAGGATCCATCTTGAACCCTGGTTCATGACATGAGAAAACCTGGGGAAAGTTTCAAATTTGAAACTTACCTATAACAATTAAATTAATTTTATAGTTTGAATATTTGTTTTTATTTTCCTTCACTATACTCTTGATGCAAACTGCAAATGATACAATGGCAGAAAGGAGGGAAGGAAGCAGGGAGAGAGGAATGATCTGTGATGTGCCATGTCTAGCAGACCCACATACACCAAGGTTGCTGGCTGAGATGCCTGCACAAACCAGGCCTGGTAAAACCCAGCTTTTTAAAATGAGATCGTTTGGTCAATCACCTGTCTCTTTGGAGCTCTGAGTCACAGTAGTTATTTTTCTGCCAGGACCAAATCTTCCACTCTAGCTACTAACAGGACTGCCAAAACAGCCATAGAAAGCAAAACTGAATTTGATTCCATATTATGTATCACTGACATAATTACGTAAACATCAAATGTAGACATTTTATTTCTGGTGCTTTTTAAAGAGTCTGACAGAACACAGCTGAGAACCTCTCTTCTCTCTGAATCCAAGTGGACTCTGAAATATTGGCAATTTAAAAAATAATTCACCATCTGATGTGATATAAGGAACAAAAGTAAATTAATTAAGGTGTTATAAAACACAGACAATCCAAATGCTATAATATCATTTTTAGAGAAAAATAAATATAGGAGCACTTTCAAGGTTAAACTTTACAGCCAATAGATAGTTTTAATCAGTCAAGTATTAGGTCCCCTTAGAAAAATTGTATTTCTGGTAAGAGATGTCCACAGTTAAGTGACTCATACTGTGTAGCTGTCAGCCTTGTGTTAAGGACAATTACAAAGTGAAGAGAAACAAAAGTCCTGCTGTTCCTATGTCCACACTTAACATCAGTGGTGGCCCATGCTACCTGCCACTACCCCCATGACAAACCTCCTTTTGGTGAGGGGCCTGGGAAGGCAGCAGGACCACTAAGACAATGCACTGAGATCTGGGACCAGCAAAGAATGAGGTGGTGAAAGGAAATACAATTCCTCCCTGCTCAGGACACACTGTGGGCATTCTCAGAGAAGGAAGGGAAGAGATGAGCGTCAGAGGCCCACAACAGGTGAGGGCCTCGATGGGGCATCTTTAGGCCCAGATGTTGTGGCATGTGGGTCCCAGAACAAAGTAAAGCAGGAGGTTGGTGATGGGGGGCGGGGTGGGGTGGGGGGCGTCAAGGCTCAAAGTAGAAAGGTTAGAGGATTTCTGGGTTTCTTTCTTAGAGTCCAGATTGTCAATCTCAGCAGGCTCAGCATTGCCAATGCGTCTCCTGGAAGCCTATAAGAGGCGAAAGACAGTGAGGTCTTTTGATAGTACAAGGTCCCCACCAAAGAAAGAAGTTTAGATTCTCTTTAAATTTTCTAACATTTTGGATGATTCACAGAAGCATTCAAATACTCTTCTAGGACAAGAGAGCAAACACACAGGAACTTCTGGAAGAAGACGTGGGATGCAGTGGTTACAAGCAAAGGCTCTGGGATCGGGCAGCCTTGCATCTGAAATGCAGCTCTGCAATTCTCATACAATGTTCAGATGTGCAGCCCTGGCAACTTCCCTTCTCTTAGCATCTGCTGCCTCATGGGGGTCATACCTGACTCGCAAGTGTTGTGAGGGTGAAATGAGACAATGTCAGTAAAATACTTAGCAAAAATTTAGCATAAAGTAAATGATCAAATAATGATTGCTAAAATAAAAACTGTAGCAAACTGAATATCCATCTCTCCATGTTTAGCGGATGCTCTTAACACTACCGAAGTACTAGTAAACACAAACCAAACCAAGCCCAAGGTGTGGCTGCCTTCTGGCTACACTGGTAAAGTCTCCAATTGGGAATTAAGAATCCAGAAATCTTAGGGAAATAGTTATTTCAAGGGATGGATTAATGGGCCCCAGGTTCACAAGTAGAAAGAAAGGACAGAACACATTTGGGGATGCTAAAAATGGCAGCTACAAAGATGGCTGCCTTTCAGTTCTACATACACTCAGGCATGGAGGGTTGGGATTTCAAGCAGCAGATGATCACCAATATAAATTGTGGAGGCAGAAGTCCCTTACCTACAATTAAAAAGTTGACATGAACACTATACCCTAGAGTTATTGATGGTT
Source organism: Pteropus vampyrus (assembly GCF_000151845.1). Taxonomy (NCBI): domain Eukaryota; kingdom Metazoa; phylum Chordata; class Mammalia; order Chiroptera; family Pteropodidae; genus Pteropus; species Pteropus vampyrus. Next base: position 1,983,993 of record NW_011888989.1, on the reverse strand, counting down.
TTCTTCTTCACTGCCCCTCAGCTAACAGACCCATCATAATAGCCCATACCTCCTGACAGCTTTCCCTCCTCTCTCATTAAACCAAACAAAGCTTCCAGCAGAGCAGGCTGTGGACAAAATTCAGAGACAAAGCTGTTCCCTCCAGAGCAAAGGAAGTGGTGCCTGCTGAGGGCAGGGTCTGTGTTCCTGATGATGCAAGGCCTGTGGCCCCTTTCAGTTCTCTGCCTCATGAATATCTGTGCTGAGGATGCCGAGGGTCAGAGCTTTCTAGCCCCTAGCTGGTGGTGCTCTGCCATCTTGTGTAGACACAACAGTCACCTAGGGACAAATCTCTAATGTCAGTAGCTTTCTGAGGAAGCATTCCGTCCAGGGTAAGAAAAGATTTCTGCTGCCTGAGACACTCTAATGTAGACAGCAAAATGTAAATGTATGCCTGAAGCTTGCTGGCTTAATTAAATAATGCACTAATATCACCATTAAGGAAAAAGGGCCCTGCGATAGATGGCTATGTGATGGAGGAGGGGCGCCCGGGGTCTGCGTGTATGTGAGGGGTGCTGCCCCTACAGTCAGGACAGGGGGCTTTCTGGCTGGCACTGTCACACTCCCTTGCAAAGGGCCAGTTGCCCTCTCCTGCAGCCATTGCCACTTATTCAGACCAACGCCCAACCTGCCAGGTGTGGGCTGTTTGGCTGCCTGTTTTTCTTGTCTCCCTCCTTCACATTGCATAATGTTTTAATATATTTTATATTATTCTTTTAGCTCCCTTGTTATTTTTAAATGAGAAAAACACTGCAAGAGAAAATTTTAAATGTTTACCGATTTTTTTGACTACAAATATAAAATGACTACGGCAGAAAATTTGAAAAACACAAAAACCTCTAAAGGAAAAATCACCAGTGACAACCCTACTACCCAAAGGTAACATTTTGATATTTATCCTTCTTGACTTTTCCTCTCCACACATATATATTATTATTTAAAAAGTAGCAGGAATCATATCATATATATTGTTTAATAGCCTGTTTTTTCATTTCATGATATATTAGAAAGTATTGTTGATATTATTAGTTATTAACAATATAAATTGCTAGACGCATGTATTTGATCCTATGATGTGGCATATATCATTTAGCCAATCTCCCACTGACCGCCATTCAGCTGGTCTGGTGTGATTCAGAACCTTTGGGGAGATCATGAACGAGAGCCAAGATAATTCTGTACATAGCCACTGGATGATGCTTATTCCCTGTCACAACCCACAGCACAGATGGGAAGATTAACAAGAGTGGGCCCTTCCACTGCAACTGTTCAGGACTAATTTTGGATTAGAGACAGATCTCTAACAAGTTTTTGCAGGTAGGCAAATAGAGGGCCTAGAATTGGGTAACTGGAATCAAGATTACTCTGTACTGATTTACTCCTCTCTAGGAAGAGATTCTGCAGGCCCCTGCAAATAGGTAAGCTTTCCTAAGTCAATTCTCTTCATGTGACAACTGTGGAGAAGCCAGCACGGCTGGGGGCTTTCCTAGAGTTTACAGGCAGAGGCAGTGGCACATACTGATATCTCTCTTTTTAAAAGATGAGACCTAAAACATTCTTGGCAGATTAGGGCTAGATTTAACCCCAGAATACATTACGCTTTCATTTTATTTCCTAATCTGGTTAATCCTAAAATCTTTATCAAATGGTTGTCCAAGTCCCATCAAACAACTGAGAATAATGCTAGGATCTATTAAGAGAATTCTGTTGATTCCATATGAATGTAGGAATATACTGGTAGATATAAATCTCTGTTAGAATATTTCATTGAATTCAAGTTATGGAGAATGCTCCGTAAGAAAGATAAAATTATTCTTATTACATATGTGTCGAGGCCTTGGGAGCTAAGGAAGCTCAGGTGTATCAGAATCCCAGGAGAAGAGGGCATAAACCTTTATAGCTGTAGAAAGGAACAAACTCTGCTCCTTTCACTAGAACAGCTAAAGTTCAAGTTAAGGGCCCTGTAAGAAAGGTGATAAACTGCTGGATGCAAACAACTGGTGAGTCATGAAACCAATTTAGAGGGTTAAAATAATCCGACAAAAAAAAAGTGTCATAGGATATCGCATGAAAAGTAATTACTGCTTCATGATACACATGTGGGTGTGCATCTGTAGGTATATGGGTTTGTATGTAGTTGCAGGTTTGCATGTAAGTCTATGCAAAACTGCAATGCAGAATAACTCTGACTGAGTCATAGTTAAAAGTGTAAAACCCATCTAGATTGACCATTGTCCCATTAGAGAAGCTAGGTATAAAAAATGTAGAATTTTCTTTTATTATACATTGATCAATCATTAATTTTTTATTCCATAAATAGGTACTAGAAGGTATCACTATTCAAATGCTAAAAGACCCTTTAGTGTCCTCTTTTCATGTGAGAATTGGGAGGTTAACAGAAAACTCCCATCTTAAATGACTTTTAACACACTGGTCTTATATAAACCTGCAGATCTTGTATCACCATATTGTGACATAACTTTAATAAAGGCCATCTTGTTTCAGCAAACAGAAAGATAAGCACTATTTTAATACAAACATATGCAATAAACAACTAAACATGGGAGCTAGGACAATTAAAAGTAATAGCCTAATCTTAATATAGCAAATCGAAGTCACAGCTTTTCCCAAACTCTTTTCATTAACTAGTTGCTTAATATCCTCCAGTGTACTAACTGATTCTGTTACTCAGGGCAGCATTTTATCACCCAGCTGGGACTGTTGTGTTACCATCTTATTCAAAGTAAGTGATTTTTACAGGAGTTTTATTAGGGTTATTTTAATTATACAGACAGATGAGTAGGGGATCATAACCCTAAGACCTCTTAATCTTTCAACTTCTCCATGTTTGGTAGCATCTCACTTTTAAGTTTTTTGAAATCTCCACTTGTGATTTCATTTAAAATTTTTTTGAAACCCACCTCTGCACAGATCGGCATTTGAGAAAAAAATTCAGGCTCTTATGTTGGCATTAAAAAAAATCTCTGCCAATTACAAAGCACAGAACTCCCTTTTTAATTAACAACTTGGAT